>NW_018475339.1:0-977 GCF_002113885.1 Mizuhopecten yessoensis | reverse complement strand
ATTGGCATGCTATATCGTTTACAATGAGAGATGAAAATGATTGCTAATAGACTATATTAACTCAAGTACATCGTGTGAAATTGTATGGAATATTAAACACTGTAACACCTAAAATAAAATGTTTGAACGAAGATGAATGCACACTGCATGCCTGAGCATGAACCCTTTTATAATGGAATAAAAGTACTATATCAATTACTTCAAACATGTTAAATTCTTTGTGACCGTGACAAAAAAAAATCGGAGCCATATCTGAGCAAACAAAAATTTACGTTTGCGTTTTAAATTGTCTGCAAATCAATCTTTCGTTTTTACAGCCATGACATATGAAGCTGCATTGAAAGAATTAGCCAACACATAGGGTTGAAAAAATGTTTCGTTAAAAACAAATATAAAAAACAGTTAAAGAAGTATCCTGTTTTAATGACTGTATATGTACATTGAAGCAAATATGTGTGCAGTATATTTACCGTAAATGAAGAGACAACAAGTTATGAACATGTAAAAACATTGATTAAAGATGTACACATCCTTAACAATGGTAAAGAATATATTCACTAACGTTTGTTCGACGTGTGCTGCGGATTGGAGACTTTTGCAATGACCGTAACAATAATAGAGTGCTTGGAAATATATAGGTTCATTAACAATGCAGAACAATATAAGGAGCGGGTAGAAGCTAAAGAATTCTGGTAATCGCATGTGAAGATATGATTAAACATTCCCAGTATATTACCTATATATGGTAAGCTATGTCGGACATTTATGCATAGCTGTTTCTCACGCATTCTTGCCCTCATTTCTAAATCCTGTTAATAGATATGAATAGTATTAATTTGTTTTACTCGGAAAATATGTGCAGATATGTAATTACTTTGGATACTTGGATAAAGATGAGTGCATGACTCATGTGAATGCTGCAATATCATGTTCTGCTTTGCTGGCTTTTTATACCAAGCAGGCTACCCTATTTAAAA
>NW_018475338.1:0-977 GCF_002113885.1 Mizuhopecten yessoensis | reverse complement strand
GTCCGGTAAGACAGATAATTTTTCTAGGCATAATGGTCAATACAACAACGATGACTTTTTCTTTGCCTAATGACAACCTTCAGAGTTTCTCAGACGTGCTAAGGGAGTTTTCGGTACGAAAAAAGGCAAGTCGCAAGCAGCTTGGAGTATTAATAGGTAAATTAAACTGGGCGTCACAAGTAATAAGTGGGGCCGCACATTCCTGAGGAGAGTAATTAATATGAAAGACAAACTTTGTGCCAATTCTCATAAGATACTTTTGACACCGGATATTTTCGCGGACATAGGGTGGTGGATTTCATTCATCTCCGTTTTTAATGGCAGCTGCACGATTCATGACCCAAAACCTGTCACATCATTACAAACAGACGCGTCGTCGGACGGCGGGGGAGGTTATTTTAACGGTGATTATTTCTATGTGAATTGGAAATTGGATTTACCTCCCTTGGCTAACGAACATATAAATGTGAAAGAGTTTTGTGCATTTTTTTTTGCTATTTGCCGCTGGGACAAGGTTTTGTGTGATAAGCGCGTCGTGATCTACAGTGACAATAAGTCTGCAGTGTCTTGGATAAACAAAGGCACTTCGAGGAACAGTCTAGTCATGCATCTGATACGTCATTTGTTTTGGATTTGTGCTATAAACAATATCGCTCTCAAAGCCATATATTATCCAGGAGAGTGGAACCGAGTTGCGGACACGTGTTCTCGACTACACGAGAGGGACAAATTATCATTATTGTACTCGTTGCTTCCTTCCCTTGCCTACAGTGACTTTTGTGTACATGAACTGTTTCAACATATGTCTCTATTGTTTATATGCTGTAGGTGGTTCAATGGTGGAGGAACTGGAGAGAGCTGCAATAAAATACAAAGACAAGGCATGGGCTAGTACTACAGCATCCACTTACCGTACACATATGCAGTGCTACTAACTTTTTGCGGAAGTATTAACTGTACATCTGTCCCAGCAGCAT
>NW_018475337.1:0-977 GCF_002113885.1 Mizuhopecten yessoensis | reverse complement strand
AAACTTCATAGCATGTCATACCTAATAGGATCTTTAGACCTTGTTTAATGTTTTTTACACAGTTTACACTTTTGACCTTGAAACCTTTTAATCTTAAAACCAAGTCACTATATTTACATTTGCATGGCATTGTCACTATATAGCCTCTTTGAAAGCTGTGTCGTTGATGGGACTTTAATTACCATGCATCATGAGACACAATTCTTAGCGTATTAATACAACACTGACCGGAACTACAATATCCAATATAAATAAACATGACAGCTGCTGAAATATCGCTGTGCATTGTGAGATTTGACAATGTCATTGTGAATTTATGTGCAAAAAAATAAATAACATAAAAAACACCTTTATTACAACAAAAACAAGACCAAAGTCTGCAATATCGTACAAAATGCACATCGGTTGAAATCACCAATGCCGGCAATGGAAACAATTTTAACGCTCATGCAATTTATCAGAAATATCATCTGTTACACTGCACCAATGATCAACAGGGGTTCGTTACAAATGACTGAAATACACATATTCAATAGACCTACTGACACATATGTTACAGACCTACTGATATGAGTCACAGCACACATAAACATTTCAGACATTTGTAACGAACCTGTGCTCCGTCGCAAGATCACTCACTTCAAATGCTATCAGTTTCACGCGTCTCGCATCCACGGTTCCTCAGTTTCTGACGACATGTCAAATTACGAGGCTGTTATAGAATCTACCGACTGCATGTTGTCAGGTTCCCATACAATCAACAAATAAATTCACGCCTAGATTCTTCACAAAATGAGCAAAAAGAAAAGTTTGAATTAACTTCCAAAAATAACTCCCTCATGGAGGGCAAGGTCAGATTTACGGTGTTCACTGTATTTATCCATGCGCTGAATTTGTTCCGGAGAAAAATCGAAACAATTTCAAAATCAAAATTTCAGCTCAGAGTTCTATTGATAAACTTAAAACACCCTATAGAC
>NW_018475336.1:0-977 GCF_002113885.1 Mizuhopecten yessoensis | reverse complement strand
TTTTTAAGTAAGTTGTTTTAGTGCCAAATTTTGTGCAGCATGATTTAGCCTCTTTATCTTAATCCTTCCAGCGTAGGTATCTTGTGGAAAAATTTGTTGTTTGCCTTACACTGTTACAATGTTTTACCATTTATATATATATGTTTGTCGAAATACAAGCCCCTGAGAGCTTAAGTTACCTATGTTTGTCCGCACTGTTCGCACTGTTCTTCCAGTCGTTGTAAGTCTTCGACTTGTGAGACTGTCCTATATCTTGTTGTCATCAATACTTTATGGTATGCGCATATTTGTAGGTGACAAGTTTTAAAAGTTAAAAGTTAAATGACATATTCAAGGTAAAATAATGATTCTATGCTTTTATCCGATAATTTTAAGATAAAAAACAACACACACAAGCTTTTAATCACGAACTTTTCCTGGAATGCGCCTGTGTATAATCTTCGGCACGATGAAGGACACAAGTTAAGGTATACTGTTGATGCCGACATGTACAAATGTATGTAAACTGTAAAACGAAAGTAGGTCTGCGCGATCGCAAACATTTAATGCTGATATTTTCGCATACATGTCAGTTAGTACTTGATGTGATAGCAATGGATTAAACGAGTGTTACCTTGTGTTGTATTCTAGCACATCAGTGTCTCAATATATACGGTATTAATCTGTAAATGTTCGATAAACGTCTGTTTATTATTACTGTCCTTATTATGTTGTGAGGTATTTCCGGGTCACGTTCTCGTATCAAGTGCGCTTCCGGTTACGTCACAAAATCTTGATATTTATTAATTAAAGATATTTTAAAGAATAAACGAGTTAATACAAACAATATCAATACATTGTAAATATTATTTTCTTGAATGTTTGCGAAGCAGACGACGTTTGATCAAAATCTCGAACCTAGAAAATATTTTCAAAAAAAATGTGTTTTAACTTTTGAAAGAAAAAAGTTTGAAGGGGAAAAAATCAATTTGTTCTTT
>NW_018475335.1:0-977 GCF_002113885.1 Mizuhopecten yessoensis | reverse complement strand
CGTGGGAGATAAAGTCAAGGAACTCTTGAAGTTCTACTAGGGGTTGTAACTGCTGGAGTTTATTCACACGACTCGACATCATCAGTGTGTCTGTGCTGCTCCACTCCTGTACACACAAACAATAAGGATTAGGTCAAAAACCAGAGGAGGTTAACGAAGTTTACAATACTCCATCTCCCTATCAATCCATGGTCCTTACTGAAAATGTCTTTGACCTTTCATCCATCATATCTACAATCAACCTTATTCAAGGTATGCTCATTACCAATCATACCAATATTTGAATTGTACAAGGTATGTCCAAGGTAAAAAAAATATACCTATAACGTTTCATCAAAATTCATCCAGATATACAGCCACTAGAGAAATCACATGGAGTTTGACCATGAAATTCTATTTTAGCAAACGCGTCCATGACCAGTAAACATGTACAACGTATACATAGGTCTAAGGTTAACAAACATATGGAGTTTCATCAAAATCTTCCTAAAATTATGGGTGCTACAGCCATTTCAAGAGAGTGATGGACAGATGGATGGACAAATAGAAAGGACAAAATTTATACCCCCGATCTCCCTGCTTGGCACAGCAGAGGTTATAATAACCTTGTCTTTATAATGTTATTATAACATTTCACTTTTACGTAACTTAATTACTGCACACAAAAAATGGACATGAGAGTTGTCGCGTGTTACCTGTTGGAATCTCTGTACTGCCATTGCTGTGTAGTGCCGAGCGCGGTCATAGTCCTCCTGCCACACTGCCAGCAGTGCCAAATCTCCACAGTAACGGTTCTATCAATAATAGAGTTCGCCATAGTAACAATTCTGTCAATACATACAAAATGTTCTATGATGTCTTAGCTCTCAACATAAACAACTCTATCAATAATAATACAATATTATAGTCCAAAGTAACGGTACTGTCAACCGTACAATATTATAGTCCAAAGTAATGGTACTGTCAACCATACAATA
>NW_018475334.1:0-976 GCF_002113885.1 Mizuhopecten yessoensis | reverse complement strand
CAAAGAAAAATATTTGGCTATTAAATAGATAGGTTGAACAGGTTTAAAGATTAGTTAATGAAAATTCACAAATAACAAACAGAAGCAGATACACTGCAGAGTTTATCAAACAAAATCAGGTCTATTTTGAGGTATATAAATTCAGAACAAAAACCATTTTTGTGTATATCCGGTTTTACTGGCCAGTTAAATAGTTAAAAGTTTTTTTTCAAAGATTGCATAATATATCATGATAAATAAGATGTTTCATGGAGCTCATTGGCTGCAGTGTACAATCTGGATTGTGGAAATGGATGAGATAAGAAACATTTTGAAATTGACACAATAACTTACTGAGAAACAAATGACTACCAATGAAATAAATGCAAGCAAACCAGCTTGATCATGATGCATGAAAATGAAACATGTATTATCATATGATTCTAACCCAGATCACATGACACAATTGGATGATTTCTATTGTTGTACAGTATTCTTGATTGACTGTTGATAATATTATGTGTGATGTATATAAGTTGATCAATACATTTTCTGCATGCAAAATACAGTGTAAACATTGTAAAATACATATACACCATAATATACAATATGTACAGAATACACAGTAATATCTTAAAATGATGAAGATTGTAAGCTAAAACTCATAACGGTCAACAAAAATGACGGCTGAGTATATTTGCAGTATCCACATACAAAAGTTGTTTTAGTAGGCACGTTCCTATGTATATGTACTTGCCCAATTGAAAAAAAGCAAGTAAGAGTTTTGAAGTAAATCATAGTTGGACCAAAAAGCTTCACGACACATCCATCTTATTTTAGGTCTACCAGTCAGTAACCATTAAACAATGTTCACCAGGGCTGAAATTATTCATCTAAAATGGCCTTTGCTGTCTCTGGGTATAAACAATGTTAAAGGTTGTTCTGGTAGAACTGTGTTAAAACTACAAATTTCCCAGATTTATAGACGGATTGGACA
>NW_018475333.1:0-976 GCF_002113885.1 Mizuhopecten yessoensis | reverse complement strand
ATGTATAGCTCCTATAATACACACGTATGTATAATTCGGAGACGTAACACAACTTGCACCGGCAAGGGTGGCATCCAGTTGGTAATGCCAGTGAGAACCTATGGTATTGTGTTTCCATTCGCGGAGTACAAAGCTATTATCTTGTCGTGTTTTAGTCAGCCTTTAACTGAATTAGACACATATCTTTCCGGTAATCTGGATTCGATAGAGCTTCAGAAAGGCTATATACATTGTAGAACAACAGGTGATATGTAGGTGTTACAAAAGAGAGACGGACAATAGAAAGTTGTAAAGTAAGACGGAAACGGAAAGGTTTTTATTGGAAAATGTCACCAGTTTCACATATCAATAATTGAATTTATTTTGTGTACCGAGAAGTTTGCGTATTAAGTTTGAACGATATTTTTCATACTATGATATAAAATGTTCATGTGTACTCTTCAGTATTTGACATACGGCATACTTCCTCGTACCCTCAGCTTTGCCTTTTAACGATGATCATACAGTCGGCAGACGGTACATATGATGATTGGTTATTTCCAGTGTTGCTTCAGCATGACGTTTCGCTCATAACAGAGAGTACGATCCATGACATGATGGAAGTATGCCAGGGCTCGTCCTCGTCTGAGTTGCCTTCAATACAAACGACGGAGGCTCGGGATATAATTCCAACCACAGTTTCCCCACTGATGTCCTCTACTGATGTTCACCCGTGTTGCACCTCGTCAGTGACTCTTACAGTGTCGTCATTATTTACTAATATGACGAACTCATCTTCTGAAAGTATGTCAATTGACACTTGGTACTACAATAGCATGATCACATTTCCACACATACACATATGTACATATAATTATCATGTATCATTTCAATTTTTTATTACATGATATATATGAACATCACAAATGTTAACTTATGTAAATATTTCATGAATCTAGTACAATGCAAGGTGGATGTTTTATACTTTTTGAAGTGA
>NW_018475332.1:0-976 GCF_002113885.1 Mizuhopecten yessoensis | reverse complement strand
AAGAGCATTTAGCAGTGCTCCAATAGGTGTCACTACAGCATTTCCAAAAGTCGTGTGGCCAATCGCCATACCAATACAGTGTAAAGATGTTCCTTCTAACATAAACACTGCTGATCCAGAGTCGCCCGGTTGAAAAAAATTGATTGTTGATTTGCTTCCCTCCACTTCATACTGGCCCTTTACGCAGAACATATCTTTACTTGAGGGTAGTCCTAGAACAGTTGTCAGGGGCCGCACCTGTGTACCGTATACCTTCAAGTTACCTTTTGTCAGATGGGTTTCGCTTCCAAATTTGACCACCATGTTGCTTCCACCAATGTTTTGAATATCACAGACCGACGAGCCACTGTTGTACTCTGGTAACTCATCAAATCCTGAAATAGGAATGTTATAATAGCCACACATTATTACAGTTAAATGCATTACGTGATTATGTTTGTGCTGCATGACATTTGTATAGATCAATCGAACGAAACGACAAAATATCCATGGCTTTGGTATGGTTGCTAACAGAGTCAATCATTATGCAGGCATGTGGAATAAGGGTTAGTCTGTCATCGGGCGTAGCATTTTGGTTCAGATTCTCTGCAAAGCCTCGAATCTGACAAAATTTCTACATCCTCGGGGGGAATTTCACAACTCAACAAACATGCATTCGACTGAACCTTTTTCTTCCACATCCTTTCCGGGAATTTGGTAAAACCGACAAGAAAATTGTAAAATAACAACAAATGTAGCTGATTTTTTAAAAATCGAAGGCATACTTCAAAACGTCAAAGGGTTCGAAACACTTTTACAGCAATTGTTCAATGTTTTATTTACGTGATGCGATTTCAGTCTATCCTTGACAAGCATAAATAAAACACTAAAAGATCCAAAGTTCTCAATAAAATCTATAGATAAGTCTTGTAATATGCTAAAATTAACCTGCAACAAGTACTAATTGTAATGGGGGATCATTACAGATGTCCCCTAA
>NW_018475331.1:0-976 GCF_002113885.1 Mizuhopecten yessoensis | reverse complement strand
ATAATATTTTGAAAGGTTTTATTTTCATCACATTGTCTTTTCCACATTGCTGTATCAATCAGACTGTTCCAAATTTGTGATGTCATGTCACAATTGTCATGAAACGGGGTGTAAGATAGACATTTCTTACCCTAGACAGCTCTCTAATACACAGTGAGAAAATGTTCTCCCATTAGTCCCCGTTTATCAGTTAAAGAACTTGTTAACATCTAGGATGCCGGAATTCTATGAAAAAATAGTTCTACAGAAGAATGTTATCATATCCATTTGATCAGTTTACTGTATTTACATATATTTACTGTATATAAAAGGATTCTATTGATCTCGGGAAGCCAGACATTGCAAAATAAGACACAGACAGATGAATTAAAATTGTTATTTCAGATCCAATTACCTGGAGGTTTATAAAGTAGCAGTTTTGAACCATTGAATTACTATATTGAGCTTCCATATCAAATATGCTGTGAACAGGATGTACCAGCTTATGTATACTCAGCAACACAATATTACACACAAGTCTTCACTGTATTTCCTTGCTACATTGACATTTACTCAGTAACCCTTATAACATTAACTAGAGCATATCACGTCAGAACCACAGTTCGCAATGGTGGCCGAATAACGCACTCGGGAAGATGCAACTCTGGATCTGTGGCTAAATATGAATGTGTTCAGCGAATATTCATCTTTGCCATTCAGGAATGTATCAGAATACAGTCTACTTTGGTGTTTTCTGGTCATCTATAGGCTTTATAATGAGAAAATATTTTTTTCGGGTTTCAAGGGTAGATGTTGACAGACATGAATCAACAAGTAGGGTAAATCACAGGTGTAAATGTCTGTCCAGGTGAGTTGTTTGGAAAGTAATCCCTTAGTCAGACACGAAAGCATGTCCTTCTATATTAACCCCAGCAGGTAGCAAACAAAGATTAATATTACTTCTTTTCATCTAAAGTATAAGAGCTATCATGGGACT
>NW_018475330.1:0-976 GCF_002113885.1 Mizuhopecten yessoensis | reverse complement strand
AGGTGTTTTTCATCTGTGACTCGTTATTTTGTGCCCAACGTTTTACACTGTTTTTTGTATTTTTTATTAAGTGTGCGTTTCGCATTTTCTATATTCACATTTTTGAACTGCCGGTTACATACATGTATACTGAACACAAAAAGAAACGCACAATTAAATTATGCAATCAATAGCCTATGATATTTTGGGAAATTTGTACAAAGTTTTATATCAATATGAAGGGACAAGTCTACTCTTTACAATACTGTAGAAGAAAAGTCTGTGTGACGTCACTCGTGTCTTCAGTAGTTACTCAAAGTGGGATACCCGCGAAAAACAAAATTACACTTTTTTTTGACGTTTCCTTGATAGCTAAGGGGTACTGCAGGGGGGGAACTTTGTGCGTTTCTTTTTTTGTTCAATATATATTTCTTTTCTAACTGTCCTTTATAATAATATCGTATGTCGACTACAGCCTAGTCACTCTAGGTGTTTAATGCATTGTCATCATTTTTTCAGTCAGAACTTTTCATGTTAACAACCTGGATAACCAATCTCTAGAAACCCACAGTAGCATCTGCACTATTAAAGATAATATACAGGGTGAAAGTTCCTACAGTTTTCAACCAGTTAATGCAGATAGTGTAGCAAAGATTATCCGTAAGCTTGATGGTAAAAAGTCTGTAGGTGTTGATGGTATTCCTGCTAAGGTTCTTAAGGCAGTTCTTCTTTGCCTTGAAACCAAGTCTTTTCCTCATAATTTTAAGCTGGCACAGGTTGTTCCAATTTTTAAAAAGAAGGATCCACTTGACAAACAGAATTACAGACCTGTCAGTATTTTACCATCTACTTCAAAGATTTTTGAGAGAATTTTACATGATCAATTAACCAACTTTTTTAATCATATATTTAATCCTTTTCTTGCTGCTTTCAGGAGGGGATATGGATGCCGGTCTACCCTGCTGCGTATCCAAGGGCCTTGGATGAGAACAAGTTT
>NW_018475329.1:0-976 GCF_002113885.1 Mizuhopecten yessoensis | reverse complement strand
TCTCCTAACATTGTAACTAGTCTTCTAACATTGTAACTAGTCTCCCAACATTGTTACCCGTCTCCTAACATTGTAACTAGTCTTCTAACATTGTCACTAGTCTTCTAACATTGTAACTAGTCTCCCTACATTGTAACTAGTCTTCTAACATTGTATCTAGTCTCCCAACATTGTTACCCTTCTCCTAACCTTGTAACTAGTCTTCTGCAATGTAACTAGTCTCCCGCAATGTAACTAGCCTTCCGCAATGTAACCAGTCTTCCTACATTGTAACTAGTCTTTCAACATTTAAACTAGTCTGCTAAGATTGTAACTAGTCTCCAAACAAACATTGTATCAAGTCTTTTAACATTGTAACAAGTTTTCTAACATTGTAACTGGTCTCCTTACATTGTAACTAGTCCCGTAACTATGTAACTAGTCTTCTAACATTGTAACTAGTCTTCCGCAATGTAACTAGTCTTCCTACATTGTAACTAGTCTGCTAACATTGCAACTAGTCTCCTCACAATATTACTAGTCTCCTTTAACATTGTAACTGGTTCTAACATTGTAACTTGTACCCTAAGACACATTGTAACTAGTCTTTTAACATTGTAACAAGTCTTTAAACATTGTAACTAGTCTCCTTACATTGTAACTAGTCCCGTAACTATGTAACTAGTCTTCTAACATTGTAACTAGTCTTCTAACATTGTAACTAGTCTCCCTACATCGTAACTAGTCTCCTAACATTGTAACTAGTCTCCTCACAATATAACTAGTCTTCTGGCATTGTAATTAGTCTCCTTACATTGTAACTAGTCTCCTAACAATGTAACTAGTCTTCTAACTTTGTAACTAGTCTCCTTACATTGTAACTAGTCTCCTTAGATTTTAACTAGTCTCCTAACATTGTAACTAGTCTCCAAATATTGTAACTAGTCTCCTGACATTGTAACTAGTCCCGTAACATTGTAACTAATCTCCTTACATT
>NW_018475328.1:0-976 GCF_002113885.1 Mizuhopecten yessoensis | reverse complement strand
AATAAATATCAAGCCAAGACAGAATTTGATTATACAATGAAACTAGTTTAAATTCTATGTGATGTTATGGAGAAATTTTCAGAAATTTAGAAAACAATAGATATTTTTTATTACTATATTAAAATTTTAGAAATGGAAATAATCAAAAACAATAAATAATATTATATTTAAAATATATGCTTGAACCTCTTTTTGTTTTTAATAGCTTCAGACATGCCTCGCCACATATCATTGAGTGATCTACTGATCTCAAAAACACGGACCAAAAGGCAGCTCATCATTTGCTAGCACGACTGCGATATTTTTTCAAGAACTATTTGACCTATGCAATAAATGTCAAGCCCCAATTGTACAATGAAACTAGTTTAAATTCTATGTGAGGTTATGGAGAAATTTTCAGAAATTTAGAAAACAATAGATATTTTTTATTACTATATTAAAATTTTAGAAATGGAAATAATCAAAAACAATAAATAATATTACATTTAAAATATATGCTTCAACCTCTATTTTTAATAGCTTCAGACATGCCTCGCCACATATCATTGAGTGATCTACTGATCTCAAAAACACGGACCAAAAGGCAGCTCATCATTTGCTAGCACGACTGCGATATTTTTTCAAGAACTATTTGACCTACGCAATAAATGTCAAGCCCCAATTGTACAATGAAAGTAGTTTAAATTCCATGTGAAGTTATGGAGAAATTTTCAGAAATTAAGAAAACAATAGATTTTTTTTTATTACTATATTAAAATTTTAGTAATGGAAATTATCAAAAACAATAAATAATATTACATGTAAAATATACGCTTCAACCTCTATTTTTTTTAGTTTCAGACATGCCTTGCCACCTATCATCGAGTGATCTACTGATCTCAAAAACACGGACCAAAAGGCAGCTCATCATTTGCTAGCATTATCTGTATTATTTTTCAAGAACTATTTGACCTACGCAATAAAAGTCCAGCCAAGA
>NW_018475327.1:0-976 GCF_002113885.1 Mizuhopecten yessoensis | reverse complement strand
ATTTTGCTATGACATATTCCAGGTGTGCAGAGAGCGAAAGTGAGCTTAACCCTGGATATGGAGGATGGTTAAGACCATGGACTAGTAAACTGGTAATATAACTATGTGTATATAAGAGTACCAGCTATCATGTGACTTACCTCGATTGCCTGTGTCAGCAGGTCTATAGAAGCCTGAAACTCCCTCATATGAAATAGGCGTTTTGCTTCTTCTATATTACTTTGTAATGGGTGTATCTGTTGTATATTTAGATTTGCCTCTTCGTTGGTTGGATCTCTGGATAACTGTAAAGAAAATTGTAAGAAATTAAACAAAATAAAAAATCTACACTAGGTATTTTTCTTGACAGTTAAGGATCCCTGTATCACTGCCAAAGACAGATAAGGATCCTTGTACCACTACTACAGACAGTTAAGGATCCTTGTATCACTGCCAAAGACAGATAAGGATCCTTGTACCACTTCTACAGACAGTTAAGGATCCTTGTATCACTGCCAAAGACAGTTAAGGATCCTTGTACCACTGCCAAAATCAGCTAAGGATCCTTGCACCACAGCCAAAGACAGTTGAGGATCCTTGTACAACTGCCAGACCGTTAAGGATCCCTGTACCACTGTCATAAACTGTTAAGGATCCCTGTACCACTGCCACAGACAGTCACATTACATTGTACCACTGCTACAGACAGTTAAGGATCCTTGTACCACTGCCAAAGACAGTTAAGGATCCCTGTACCACTGTCAAAAACAGTTAAGGATTTGTACCACTGCTACAGACAGTTAAGGAGATCCTTGTACCACTGCTACAGACAGTTAAGGATCCTTGTACCACTGCCAAAGACAGTTAAGGATCCTTGTACTACTGCCACAGACAGATAAGGATCCTTGTACCACTGCCAAAGACAGTTAAGGATCCCTGTACCAGTGCCAATGACAGTTAAGGATCCTTGTACCACTGCCAAAGTCAGTTAAGGATC
>NW_018475326.1:0-975 GCF_002113885.1 Mizuhopecten yessoensis | reverse complement strand
TGAGAATCTCCTAAACAGATCAAAGTGCTGAGAATCTCCTGAACAAATCAAAGTGCTGAGAATTTACATACAAAATATTTCTAAATATATAAATAAGCAGGAGTTCTAATTATTAGAGTTAATTTGCTCAATTATAAACGATACTTTAAGTAGTGAGACTAATCCATCATTAATTACATAATCAATTGAAGAATTGAACAATAAGTATATTAGATCTTTCGATATAGTACATAAAATGAAAATTTTCCCTTTTAGGTGAAATTTTACGGTCGTTAGAATTAAAACAAAAAATGAAAATTCATCTCCAATTTAGGCTCCAAAGTTGACATAGCTTTTCTTCTCTAGGGATGCTGATTTAACATGTAAGTGTAATATGTCTAATCATTCCATCTTAAGCAAATAATGTACATAGTAAAGTAAATAGTGTAAATGGGAATACTCTAGGAGGGAGTGGAACCAGCTGTAGATGTTGATAGATATACAATATCAAATTTCTCCATATTTTAATTTTTTATTATGAATTTAATTGATTTTCTTGCTGATTTAATCTGTCATTGTATTATATTACGAAATAAACGGATGTGTCGGGATGGTTTGGGAATGCTCTAATGACGCCTACCATATATAATATCGTTGTATGGGCTGTTTTCGCATAGATCCATATTCATATTTCGTAGCACCGTCATGTAAAGACTTCGTTTTATATTGAAAATGTGACGCTTGGCATTCTGCGTTAAACAACACAGAATAGCTTTTAATCAAACGCTCATATGAATCCGATTTCATTAAATATCTATCAATATCGTTTCGTCAACAACACACTGTACATAAACTTATACCAGGGACAGTATATTATCCATTATACGTCCCTGCTTATACCGGGGACATTTCACCGTAGTTTAACTTTCGCCCTTTTTGCCCTTTTCGCCCTTCGTGACGGATGCAAATTTGTCATGAATATCAGCATACCATAAT
>NW_018475325.1:0-975 GCF_002113885.1 Mizuhopecten yessoensis | reverse complement strand
GTAGTTTAAACATTAACTTGTTCTGTGTTGAAGGTTGAGACTTTGGGAGATGTAGTTTAAATATTAACTTGTTCTGTGTTGAAGGTTGAGACTTTGAGAGATGTAGTTTAAATATTAACTTGTTCTGTGTTGAAGGTTGAAACTTTAGGAGATGCAGTTTATATGGTTGCTGGTGGTGTACCAGACAGACATCCCAATCACGCCCACCAGGTGGCAGGCCTTGCTTTAGATTTGCTCAGACTTTCAAAAGAGCTCAAAGACCCTACGACAGGAAAATGTCTCCAGTTTCGGTTAGGCATGCACTCTGGTGGTGTAGTAGGTGGGGTCATAGGTCGCCGGATGCCCCAGTATTGCCTTTTTGGGGACACAGTCAACACAGCCTCGCGTATGCAATCCCATGGCAAGGTGAGTTGATGGTCTGCTGGGATGTGGTTTAGGCGTTAATGCAAAACAGTAGCCTTTAGTCCCTACTGATGTGGTATATAACATCTGAAAAAGGCAACTGATCTAAAAGCTTTTATTAATAGATTAATTGTAATTTTAACATTAGAAATGACCAGCTGCATGTCGTAAGAGGCAGCTAATGTGGAGCCCATCTCAGTATAGAATTAGGGATACACAACTAGCAAGATGGTAGCCTCCCTACTGAAGTGTTATAAATCTCAGAATGGCATTTGATCCACACACTATAAATGTGTACACCCTTCATTTTACATGAAAGTCGTATAACATAAGATACGATCACCTGTTTTTTGTCGTAAGAGGTGGCTTACATAGGGCTCCTTCAGAAGTAGAGGATTTCCTCTGTGTCTTCTGTTCAGGAGACACTGAAGAAACCTACCAGGTAAATTGATTCGCTGCCCCCATTGTAACACTTCGGAAATTTGTTTTCTACTCTGTCTTCCTAACTCTTTTTTTTCGTTGGTGTCCCCCTAGGCACTCGTCCTCATACAACCCTAGCTGTTGTCTCCCTAG
>NW_018475324.1:0-975 GCF_002113885.1 Mizuhopecten yessoensis | reverse complement strand
TTTGTTATAATTAAAGACGTGTTGACCCTGACTTGGATCGCTGGATCTGATATATACCAATCTGTGCCACACCTGGTGAAGGAAACGCTAACACCTCCGGTAGATCATCTGTTTCCGGTTCCGGTTTCTATGTGTGTTTGTGGCTTTCCGTTTGTTTTTGTATTTCATTTATGTTATTCCATACTCGTTTTGATTTCAAATTATTACTTTTGTGTCCATCCTGTTCAAACAGATATATTTCCATTTTTTACTAACATTGGTTATACTTATAACAAACACTGTTCCTATTATCAATTGCTTTTGGTTTTTATGAATGTCTTTCATATAATAAAACGCGTATAGTCTATCAACAGATAATACAAAGAAAGCAGCATTATCCATACTGATCCAAGTTAAAAAAATATTATTTTTTATTAAAACTGGTTTTTTTATTATTTCATGTAAGTTCAAGAATGTTTTAACTTACATAAAATAATTATATTCAGATCCAGATACTCACATCATCAATAGTATAATGGTCATGACCAGGTCAAGGGAAATTCGTTAGTTTTGATTGATTTAATTGGCGTTTGATTGTACAAACAGAAATTTCTCTAAAATTTCTGAACGGGATAACACGCGAATCAATTACATCATGTGAACGTGTTTTCAGTGTTGTAGTCCTGCTCGAATAAATATGTGAGACATCTTTATTCGTTCATATTTCAAGATACAAGGTGGTTTCCTCTGCTGTTGGATTTATTGCATATTGTCCACGAATTTTGCTGTAAGCTTGATCGCATGTATCTAATTCTTTCATTATACGTGAAAACAAATGGTCATTTTTTTATTTTGTATTTGTTCTTCAAACTTTTCAATTAATGGAAGAACCAACAACGAGTATGAGTCAGTAATCTCTATAAGTTATGATTGTAGTTATGCAGCCTTGTTAGAGTAAGGGTTTCTAGCCAACAACGAGTATGAGTCAGTGATCTC
>NW_018475323.1:0-975 GCF_002113885.1 Mizuhopecten yessoensis | reverse complement strand
CGAAGAAGGATTTTAAAGGTTTTACCTCTATTTCTCCAATTGGGCCCGCCCTTCTGCCCCCTGGGAGACCAAACCAACTGCTTATACAAAATTGAGTCCCCTTGGCTTATTGAGGCTCCATACTAAATTAGGATAAAATTCCTTAATCTCTATGGTAGAAGAAGGATTTTAAAGGTTTTACCTCTATTTCCCTTATTGGGCCCTGCCTCCAGGGGGGTCAGACACAACGTTTATACAAAATTGTTTCCCCTTCACCCAAGGGTGCTTCATACCAAATTTAGACAAATCCTGTCATTCCTACAGACGAAGAGTTTTAAAGAATAATTTGCTATGTTTCCCCTATTAGGCCCCGCCTCTCAGGCCCCTGGGAGGCCACACCCACAGTTTATACAAAATATGTTCCCTTTCATCCAAGGATGCTTCAGAACAAATATGGAACAAATCCTTTCATTCCTACAGAAGAAGAAGGATTTTAACAAATTTGCTGTATTTCCCCAATCGGGCCCCGTCCCTCANAGGCCAGACCCACCGTTTATACAAAATTGGTTCCACTTCACCCAAGGATGCTCCACACCAAATATGGACGAAATCCTTTCATTCCTACAGAAGAAGAAGGATTTAAAATAATAATTTGCTATGTTTCCCCTATTGTGCCCCACCTCTCAGGCCCCTGGGGGACCACACCCACTGTTTAAACAAAGTTGGTTCCCCTTTAGCAAAGGATGCTCCACTACAAATATGGACCAAATCCTTTCATTCCTAAAGAAGAAGAAGGATTTTAAAGAATAATTCGCTATGTTTCCCCTATTGCTCCCCCCCACTCAGGCCCCTAGGGGGCCACACCCACGGTTTATACAAAATTGGTTCCCCTTCACCCAAAGATGCTTCAGACCAAATATAAAACAAATCCTTTCACTCCTACAGCAGAAGAAGGCCAAACCTTGTAGCATATCTGTATTAGATTTTTCATGCCCA
>NW_018475322.1:0-975 GCF_002113885.1 Mizuhopecten yessoensis | reverse complement strand
GAGGTCCACATACCTCTTCGTTGTTATAGATCTCCTCCATATCTTTGAGGAGATCATCAACCTCACATGATGAGTCATTTGAATCTTTGATATCATCCAAAACAGCGTTAAACCCGTCGTCTGGGGTCTCTGATTCCCCTTCTTCAGACATGTCATGGGCGCCGCCATCTTGAAAAACACCCGGATGCTCATAGCTCCGCCCACTGTAGTGCGACTCCCGATCGCATATGGGGGCGTCCCCCATACCAGAACAGCCAACACCCTGTCTGTTTTGCCGTTCCATCGATTGAGTCACGGTGTGTGACGGTCCAGAATACATTAAATTTTGCATATCCTGCACTGAATAGTGCAATTTGTTGATGCTCTCAAGCGTTTGGACTTGTGATTGTAACAATAGTTCAATGCTTGTCGCATCACTGCTTACGTTCTCTGAAGAACTTTGAGCATTGACTGAAGGTTCAGCCTCAGTAACCATGATGGTGATCGACGGTATAAATATCAGATGCCGTAAAATTACGATATAGTTCTTCGGACAGAGGCCATGTCCTCCACACATGTTTCCCATAAAAACGTGTTATCACATACACATTGGCTCTCCGGCCTACAATTTGTGGCACTCAGGCCTAAGTTATTGGCACTCAGGCCTGATCGTATCTATTATTGGCAATAAGGCCCGATCGTGTGTGTAAAAAACTCAAAGAGTTCACAAGTTCATGGAATGAAAATAGTTTTTTCCCAAAATACGTCAGTAATTACTCACTACGTTTCCTGTAGGTGTTCATATAAAAGTTCCACAAACGATATATAACTGGTTTTCCTCATATAATTTGCATGTACGTCCACTCGCTTCGAAAATTGACTATGTACTGACCACTCGCACGACTGTGTCATCTCACGTGGTCACACAGTGACCATATATGGAAGTGTGGAATCAGAATATAATCCATCATACATAGATGTGGTTATATACAGGGA
>NW_018475321.1:0-974 GCF_002113885.1 Mizuhopecten yessoensis | reverse complement strand
AAAGTCGAAAACTGACCCATTCCGGGAAGGGGTCACATTGAAACTTTTTAAGAACGGTAGTGAAATATGTCCCCATGTCGCTTGCTGTAAATACATGGCGGCAAGACAATGCCAGAATCCTGCACCGGATGATCCGTTGTTTGTTATAGCAAGTGGACAAGCCTTGACACGTACTGTTTTATCGCAAGGTTCAGGCATGTACTGGAGTGTTTAGGTATCAATTCAGACTGTTATAATGGACATAGTTTCCGCATAGGAGCGGCAACCACATCGTCATTGGTACATCTTCCCGACCACCTTATTAAAGTGTTGGGGAGATGGTCCTCAGATGCGTACTGCAGGTATATCAAAACTCCAAATTCCTCAATCAGAGAGGCCCAAATAGCACTGACATCTACCGGATAGATTATGGACAGTCTGGCAATTGTGGGCAAGATTTGCTATACATGTAACTACACCAAACTGGCAGGCACAGTTTTTATACTGTTTTAGTTAGATAAGTTCTGCATCTATCTGGCAATAAGCCCATGAGTAGAAAGCAACAGATATTGTAGCATTGTCCTTCCATACATGTATGTACATCTCCTGCTTGAGCCGAGGTTGTGTAAAACTACTTGGGCTTATTGCAGGATAAATGTGGTAATTCTTACACCATGCCTGCGTATACGTACCGGGTGACCTTTAACTATAAATGACACCCGACAACGAGTCAAATATGTAGAACAAGTGGTAACATGATACTGTAACAATCCAAGACCATCACATCTCATATTCAATGGAGATGCATATATGTATATGTATATAATAAGACCAAACTTTGGATTATGCAACATACATAACTCATATTAANTTTTTTTTTTTTTTTTTTTTTTTTTTTTTTTTTTTTTTTTTGGGGCACTCAGCTATATTACTATCATAATACACCTAATTTTGGCCTGTTTTCAATAGAAATTTAATAACTAATTTCTAATATA
>NW_018475320.1:0-974 GCF_002113885.1 Mizuhopecten yessoensis | reverse complement strand
ATATTGATTCAACAATGAAGAGTTTTTGTGTATTATAATTTGCCATTTGGTAGCTTCGTCACTTTTTTGTACTGAACATAAATTACATACAACTAAATGATAAACATGAGGCCCAGAGGGCCTGTATCGCTCACCTGAAAATAACTTGTATGAAGTAAAGATATAGCACTCCATGGTAGGTGCTGTAAGTACATATAAATTTCAGAAATATCCATCAAGTACTTTAGATATAACAAGAACACACTGCAAACAGAGCCCCACCCCTATGCCACTAGGGGGGTCATACCCACCGTTTATACAAAATTGAGTCCCCTTGGCCAAAGGGGTGCTTCATACCATATTTGGACAAAATCCTGTCATTCCTACAGAAGAATAAGTTATTTGAAGAATTTGCTATGCTTTCCCTATCGAGCCCATCCCTTCTGCCCCCAGGGGGCCATACTCGCAGTTTATACAAAATTTGCCCAAGGATGCTCCAGACTAAATTAGGATAATATCCCTTAAAAATCCCTATGGTAGAAGAAGGATTATAAAGGTTTAACCTCTATTTCCCCTATTGGGCCCCGCCCCTCAGGTCCCAGGGGGGGGGGGGGGCGGACCCACCGTTTATACAAAATTGGTTCCCCTTTACCCAACAATGCTACACCCCAAATATGGACCAAATCCTTTCATTCCTACAAAAAAAGAAGGATTTTAAAGAATTGGCTATGTTTCCCCTATTAGACACCGCCCCTCAGCCCCCGGGGGTAGGGGGGTGGGGCAGACCCATCGTTTATACAAAATATGTTCCCCTGCACCCAAGGATGCTTCAGACCGAATATGGACCAAATCCTTTCATTCCTACAGAAGAAGAAGGATTTTAAAGAATTTGTTATATTTCCCCTATTGGGCCCCACCCCTCAGCCCTCAGGGGGCCAGACCCATCGTTAATACGAAATTGGTTCCCCTTCACCCAAGGATGCTTCAGACCAAAT
>NW_018475319.1:0-974 GCF_002113885.1 Mizuhopecten yessoensis | reverse complement strand
TACCCTTCCCGTATATAGAGGGTACCTTTCCCGTATATAGACTGTGACCTTCCCATACATAGACTGTACCTTTCCCGTTTATAGACTGTTACCTTCCCGTATATAGACTGTACCTTTCCCGTTTATAGACTGTACCTTTAATTTCCCGTATATAAACTGTACGTTACTGTACCATTCCCGTTTATAGACTGTACCTTTAATTTCCCGTATATAAACTGTACGTTACTGTACCATTCCCGTTTATAGACTGTACCTTTCCCGTATATAGAGTGTACTTTTTTCCGTATATAGACTGTACCTTTCCCGTATATAGACTGTACTTTTCCCGATTATAGACTGTACCTTTAATTTCCCGTATATAAACTGTACGTTTCCCGTATATAGACTGTACCTTTTCCTTATATAGACTGTACCTTTACCGTATATAGACTGTACTTTTCCAGTATATAGACTGCACGTTTCCCGTATATAGACTGTACCTTTTCCTTCTATAGACTGTACCTTTACCGTATATAGACTGTACCTTTAACGTATTAAGACTGTACCTTTCCCGTATATAGACTGTGACCTTCCCGTACATAGACTGTACCTTTCCCGTTTATAAACAGTACCCTTCCCGTATATAGACTGTACCTTTACCGTATATAGACTGTGTCCTTCCCCTATATAGACTGTACTTTTCCCATTGATAGACTGTACCTTTACCGTATATAGACTGTACCTTTAACGTGTTAAGACTGTACCTTTCCCGTATAAAGACTGTACCATTCCCGTTTATAGACTGTACCTTTAACGTATTAAGACTGTTCCTTTCCCGTATATAGACTGTGACCTTCCCGTACATAGATATATAGACTGTACTTTTTCCGTATATAAACTGTACCTTTCCCGTATATAGACTGTACCTTTCCCGTTTATAAACAGTGCCCTTCCCGTATATAGACTGTGCCCTTCCCGTATATAGACTGTACCCT
>NW_018475318.1:0-974 GCF_002113885.1 Mizuhopecten yessoensis | reverse complement strand
GTTTTCTCTGTATACCGAATCAATAACCTCAGTACAGCAGGTCCTCAACTCTGTATACCGAATAAATGACATCAGTACAACAGGTCCTTGTCTCTATATACCGAATCAATTACCTCAGTACAGCAGGTCCTTGTCTCTGTATACCGAATCAATGACCCCAGTACAGCAGGTCTTTGTCTCTGTATACCGAATCAATGCCCCCAGTACATCTGGTCCGTGTCTCTGCATACCGAATCAATGACCCCACTACGGCAGGTCCTTGTCTCTGGATACCGAATCAATGCCCTCAGTACCGCAGGCCGTTTTCTCTGTATACCGAATCAATAACCTCAGTACAGGAGGTCCTCAACTCTGTATACCGAATAAATGACATTAGTACAACGGGTCCTTGTCTCTATATACCGAATCAATTACCTCAGTACAGCAGGCCCTTGTCTCTGTATACAGAATCAACAACCTCAGTACAGCAGCCCATTGTCTCTGTATACCGAATCAATGACCTCGGTACGGATGGTCCTTGTCTCTGTATACCGAATCAATGACCCCAGTACAGCAGGTCTTTGTCTCTGTATACCGAATCAATGCCCCCAGTACATCTGGTCCGTGTCTCTGTATACCGAATCAATGACCCCACTACGGCAGGTCCTTGTCTCTGTATACCAAATCAATGACCTCAGTACAGCAGGTCCTTGTCTTTGTATACCGAATCAATGACCCCAGTACAGCAGATCCTTGTCTCTATATACCGAATCAACAACCTCAGTACAGCAGGCCCTTGTCTCTGTATACCGAATCAACAACCTCAGTACAGCAGCCCATTGTCTCTGTATACCGAATCAATGCCGTCTGTACAGCAGGCCGTTTTCTCTGTATACCGAATCAATAACCCAAGTACAGTAGGCCCGTCTCTCTGTATACCGCATCAATGGCCTCAGTACAGCAGGTCCTTGTCTCTATATACCGAATCAACAACC
>NW_018475317.1:0-974 GCF_002113885.1 Mizuhopecten yessoensis | reverse complement strand
AGCGTAAACCTGTCCAAAATTTGGACCGTATCATGTCCTCCCTGGTTGAGGATCTTACATGTCCACTATTGATGGCTAGCTACAAAAGTGCTTCCAGCCTGCACCCAAATGCAGTGACAGATTCACCTTCCTTTTGCATAGCAGAGTAAAACTGCTGCAATACAACTTCATTTGAGGCCACATTACCAAAGAAGGTATCCAACTTATCAAGAACTTCCCTTAAAGTTGCTTGTGGGCCTAATGGTATAAGCGTCTGGCGAGCAACACCCCTAAGTGATTTTCTTATAGCCTGTAGCACCAGCTGCTCTGACAGGGTGCTGCCAGATGCTAAACACTTGACCTCATATCGCCATCCCTCATATGTAGTTTCACCACGCTGAGGTGTCTCATCTCCTGAAAATGAGGAGATCTTAGGCACTTGAGGCAAAAGGTGCATATCCTGTTTCCGTGGCGTATGAAGAACAGGAAAATTATATCCTGCTTCTAGCCCCCCTGACTGAGAATAACTAGGATTAGGCAACCGCGAATGTAAAGGAGTACTAGTATTTCCTCCATCTCCATGTCCAGTAAAATCTAACCAAAACGAGGATTACGTGGTAAACCTCGGTGATCACCACTCAAGAGCTCAGCACTATCATGAGCCTGCAGTGGCTTAGGAGTTTTGACAGAACCTGGATCTTTTTGACTTAACATGCTATCGTACTCTACCTTGGTGAACAGAACATAGTCATTATTCTGGTGCAAAAGGCTTGCCATGAGGTCATAGTCTGCCTGCTCCAGGATGGGACCTTCTTCTTCTGTCGGTTTTGAGTCTGCCATTTCAGACTAAATATACCAATATATAAACAATAAAATGAGCAGCAATATATCTAGTATCCAGGTGATTGGGACAATCCCTACCTAACAAGGAAGACAAGACAACTGCTCAGTATACAGATAGAAACATATGAATTGTAAGACTGATAAATGTATTT
>NW_018475316.1:0-973 GCF_002113885.1 Mizuhopecten yessoensis | reverse complement strand
TAGCTTGCAATGGGAACCAGCATTTCTATGCTTTCCCCGAACTTACAGGGGTACACAAAAATGTAACGGTCTTAATTGTGGCAGAATGAGAAGATCAGTTTTGTCTTCTTCCGTTTCTCCTAAGCAGACGACACATAAGGAAAAACTCGATTCCTTATCAATTCCAACTTAGTCTTACACAACAGATGTATTTTTGCCCGTACATGCAGATGCAATTCAACAAGTTGCAAGCGTGAAATAATAAGTTTATCAAATCATGCATGAGCTTACAAAATATAAACTCTCCTTCAGAAATGACATTTAAAAATAACACCTACCTCCAGAGAATCCACGAAACACATCTGTTTGAATTATTCCATAACTTCCATCAGTGTATGCCAGTCTGAACACTGTATCACTACCTTCATGTATCAAAGGTTTAACGGTATCATAGACTACATCGCCACACCTCACCGACCATTGTCAATATCAGGCCCTGGCTGTGGCACTGGGCTTATATACAGATCTACCTGACATAGTACGGTATAAGGGCTGCAATAATGACCTTTTTTTGTCAAAAGATTATGTAAAGTCTAACCGTTGTCCTGCAGTTGACATATTCGTTAATTAACTCCATTTTTTGTTTTAAATTTGCAGCACGACCGAGATAAGTCAGAAGGAAATTAAAATAGATAGACATTATGGAGTTTTCAAAACACGTAAAATCACTCAATGTGTGTAACCATTAAACACATCATTTTACTTACAAAACCATACTTTCCTTTCCGTTTCAAATCACCGTTATTCCCATCAAAGATTTGTTGTGTGCACTTGCAACAGCTTAGTCTTTTTAATCGGTATCCGTTTGAAATGTTTTACTGCCCATACACATTTTAAGTCATTTAGGACTAAATAACACTGTCAAAGACATTCACAATATGATATATAAAAATAATTAGGGCCCCGTATCGGAGATACGGGTGCCCTATAGTAA
>NW_018475315.1:0-973 GCF_002113885.1 Mizuhopecten yessoensis | reverse complement strand
ATACAATTCATGACACAATGTCATATTGTAATACAATTAATGACAAAATGTAACACAGCTAATGACTCAATGTCACATTGTTATACAGTTAATGACACAATGTCATATTATAACAAACAAATATATTAGCCGGAACCTATATTGCACGTGCCTCGAGGAGGCTAACAGAACACAATGTATGTACAATTAACTGTTGATTCCAAGAGTAGAAATCACAACCATTGGGCAATAACAAGTTTCAACACAAACATATGCATGACATAACATTATAACAACTAAGTCACCAACCCACCACGTCGAAGTAGTGAACACATGATACCCGCCAGTGCTGTACAATCACAAAGCGAGACACCTCTGCAGCATCAGATGGATCTGTGGCATTCAGTTTAGCCGTAGGTGCCATTCAAACATTGAAAGAGTCAACAACATAAAACTTCAAAGTAACAAAGGGATGGCATTTCTATCAACAAAAAAGGAAACTTTAAAATGAAATGGTGGTAATATGAATGATAACAAAAGAAAAAAAATTCAATTTTCATCCAAATAGTAACATTATCAGTAATCTCGATTGTAAATCAATTCCCCGGGACACACAGAACCTGTCAGTCCCTGTAACTATGGGGCTTTTATCAATGTATCTCGGTATATACTATGGAAAAACTTATTCATTCAATACTAAATTTAAAACATAAAATAAAAGATCTCACATCGTTTATCAGAGTATCCAGTACATATCCATACAAATATTACCAAATAACATATCCTCCAGTATCTGTAAATAATGTATCAATATCAGTCTTGCATATAATGTATCCAGCAATACAATATCTGGAAATAGTGTATCATACAATACCTGTAGATAATGTATCAAAAAATACCTGTAGAGGATGTATCATACAATACCTGTAGATAATGTATCATACAATAGCTGTAGATAATGTATCATACAATACCTGTATATAATGTATAATAC
>NW_018475314.1:0-973 GCF_002113885.1 Mizuhopecten yessoensis | reverse complement strand
ATGAAGATGGTACAATGGTGGGCGCCAAGATCCCTCTGGCATCTTTTGTTTCCAGCTGTTATGTTGGTATCATCCCTGACTTACTTTAAGATCTTGAAGCCTGCGCAGTACTGCTTAGGACTTTAAATTGCGAAAGCCTTGTTTGAAGGGAGGTTATTCTTACATTGCATCAGTTTATATTTGCGTAAGCGAAGCACAAAAACAGCATGGAGTGAAATGTCACATTGTATTTCTTTAAAGCGATTATTAATCAATCATTGTTTAGTTCATGGTAACCAATGATTGATCATAAATTTCAACTAATTCTCAAAATAGATAGGTTGTTGTTATTGATCTTGTCATATTTTGTTGTCTTTCAGGAATAAAAAAAAACAATTGTACCCAAGATTAATAATGAAAAAAACCTCATCCATTTAAAAAAAGCTGAATATACATAATTCATTACTTGTTGCTTTGACAATAAACAACAGTTAAGCAAAAAAACACAAAATGGATTTAATTATATATGTTATTGATGTTGTTGATTTTGTTGTGTCTTTTAGGAATAAACAATACAAACAACTATAACCATGGCAACAGACTCAGACAATCAAAAGTCTGAGCCCGATCAAGACGAGGCTTGCCTCGAGCCGGAACTGGTGGTAAACCATTTTATATAATCTGTGCTATTAACACAAAATCAACCCGGAAGTGTTCACCTCTTAGCTCATCACCGATTGCCCTACACTCACTTATTCCACAGGGAAGCTTGTTACAACTAAAGGGAGATAACTGGCCTTGGACCACAATTATTTCTACTATATGTTGCTACCAAAGGAAAAACGAAATTTAAATATTTTAAAGCTTTGCACAGGGTCTGGTTCTTATTTTATATTGTAGATCTATTCAAATTGAACCTACAGTGTTAGCTGGAAAGTACCTCATGACGGGCATTTAAGAAAGATAATTTCATTTGAATGTCACTACCCTGCAT
>NW_018475313.1:0-973 GCF_002113885.1 Mizuhopecten yessoensis | reverse complement strand
TCCACTGATGCTCTGTGGAGGTTATTTATATGTGTATTGGCCAGAAACTTGTTCAGTCTGCCTGGACAATGTTTGACCAACAGACAGCAGATGGCCAGGTCACAAATGATGATAGACCTAGGCATGGTGTCCCTATTTCTGTAGCTGATACATGACAAATGTCAAGTTGTCTGTTGCCACATATACTTCCTGGTCCTGCATATATGACCAGATTTTTTGGATGGTCAACAGCACTGCCTACATATCAAGCATATTAATGAGTATGGATAACGAAACATACTTATTAACCTTACAAATCCAGCAGGAAATAGCTTTATATACAGAATTCTAGACTGACCACTTTTAATAGGCATAAAAGGCCTATTGCGCCATCCTTGGTTCCCTCCTGACATGACCTGATGGATCTAGTGATACAGTCGGATACCGGTACAGAAGAACCCTCTTGCACAATAACACTAGAGAAAGCATACATGCTCACAGTGGACAAGATCTTGTGCAAGGAAAGATCCTTTAGGACATGTCATGTAGTACCCACTATTAGCAAACTCCCTGATCAATTGGTTGAGAGGTACAAGACCTTATGAATCCTGTTAAGTAGGAGACATTAGCAGAGGAAGCATGAGCAGCCAGCCAAAATAAAGTGCATCTGTCGGGGAATAGATAATTCCTAGACGGTTACTTTACCAATGGACTCTGGATGAACAGAAA
The DNA here is from genome assembly GCF_002113885.1 of Mizuhopecten yessoensis. Taxonomy (NCBI): domain Eukaryota; kingdom Metazoa; phylum Mollusca; class Bivalvia; order Pectinida; family Pectinidae; genus Mizuhopecten; species Mizuhopecten yessoensis. Next base: position 265 of record NW_018475313.1, on the reverse strand, counting down.
AGAAAGGCTCCTGTTCTTGAACAAGTATTCTCGAAGCAAGGAGGCCATGTTTCTAGTTGCGTTTAACCAGTAACATAACAATAATCAGAGAGAAATCCCTTTGCTTTCTCATAAAAGATGATTGTCCCGATATTGAGAAAAAATACTTAAAGCAAGCATAGTATCCTCGGGCAAGATACATTCAGTGTGGGTAGCATGAGGTAGTCATTACAGTTGATTTGTATACAATATCTACGTTCTGCACTACCTGACAAATCCCACAATA
>NW_018475312.1:0-973 GCF_002113885.1 Mizuhopecten yessoensis | reverse complement strand
GGGCGACAAGACAACTGAAATTTATCACCACTTTCGCTATCATTTTTTTCTGTACAGCATGTTTATATGAGTTTGAAATGGACTTCCAAACACAATAATTCAACAAAAAAGAACTGGGAATAATCAATGATATCAACATACATTTTCCGATGAAAATTGATTATAGAATCTGTTGATTAATCAGTTAGCTGGTTCAACTAACCGATACTCGACGAACTTGATTAATCGTAACACCACTCATAAATTACCAAAATTATTTTAATGTATTGATTTTTCATTTCACTGGGACGTTTTAATTAATTAAGAAAAGCCAAAAGCAAAGAAAAACAAAAAGTGTCAAGGGAACCTTGAAAAAGGCCAAAACAGGTATCTACTTTAACTTTGTGCCACATGACATGGTTCAGACACATGCATCACAGAATTAACTGAAAATCTGGAATGGTGACACCCCACTAAAAAAATTGGGATCTGCCCTTGGTATCAATTATATCAATCAGTACATTTTTTTTTATTCTATGTGAATCAATGATTCCATTTGATATCAGAGGATAAGAACAGATTTAATCATTAAATTACATTAGTAAGATTGAGTCTATAGTTCATTTATATAACTTCAAAAGTACAAAGATGTTATTGTTGTTATTCAGGCTCGATGGGGTTAAACATGTCACTGATGTATAGAGATAGCATTGCAATATCACACACACATATATATATTTAACCTCTATATACTACTTTATACCAACTTCCGGCAGCATGATAAATTCATTATTATGAGTTGTCAGTATGAAAATACCCCAGAAGAAGTTGAGAACGACTTGAGAACAACTTGAGAACGGATTTACCCATTTCCAAGCATTTGGGAATGTATTTTCTGAAAAAAGAATGTCTGCTCGCGCCAGGTGATGTCTTAAACTGAAACGTGATCGTGATCCGCGTAAGAATATAGTCCGTCATAAACAAATCAATATAA
>NW_018475311.1:0-973 GCF_002113885.1 Mizuhopecten yessoensis | reverse complement strand
TCATTCAGAAGTACAGCAAAATGTTAACAGATTGGCAACGGCCATTTTCGAATATGCAAATTAAACTAATACATTTAAACTGTAATATAGGATGTATTATTTGGTACCACTATTTTTTCAAAAAACTAAAACAAATCATTTAAGGTGTATCCACAATTGTATCCAAAATGTGGTGACATAAAACCGGGGTCTCGAGCGGTTTGACGGCGGCCATCTTGAAATTATGCAAATGAAGGATTTGCTCAATAATCATACAAGTTATTCCAATGAGTTCCTTATGTCTAACAGCCCCATTAAAACATTTTAGGTCCTAGCCTTAACCCTTACCCTTCTAGATGCCGAGACATCTTAAATATAGTATATTCAATAGAACAATGGCGGTCATCTTGGTTTTTTTAAACAAATTAAAAAAAAATCCCAAATGTGAAAGGGTGTCTTCAAGTGGATTGTAAATAGTTACGGTCTCAGTGACCCAAACTAAAAAAAAAATAGTGTATACTCTACTTCCTGGTATACTCCTAAAATCCCACTTGGCTGCCAGAATATAACGGTTGTGTTGATGTTTACTTACGTGTCACAAACACACCAATCCCTAGGTTGATGAGCAGTATGATAACGGAGACACAGGTAAGAACAATGGAGGTAACGAACATTTGTCTATAAAATGGACAGGCGTCATCACAAACTGAAATAATACCATAATAAATACAATTTATACAGGTCGTACAAAATACATGAACTGGCCATTTTCTATCTGTTAATTGGGTTATCGTATATTCATCGTGCATACATCAATCAGAATTGTTTTACTTACAATCTTAGAATATTGACCAAATGTTCCTATACAAGTTATATGTATGTATATTTAGCGTGCTATGCATCATTTATTAAAGGTGACATTACAGTTGTTGTCATACAATACAATATGCTGAGTCCATCAGGTATATGTACCCTGATATAATTATGGGTATTA
>NW_018475310.1:0-973 GCF_002113885.1 Mizuhopecten yessoensis | reverse complement strand
TGTGTCGACTTACTAATTGTATACATAGGTGTTCAACCTTTTTTCCGTCAGATTATCACTTCTCGATATCACAGAATGGATGCATTATTATAGATGGTATTTGTTTTATCACTATTTCCTCTAAATGCTTATTAATGAATAAATGATCTGTTAATTCGGAAAAATCATCGCAATTTATAACGGCTTTTTTACCACTTTTCTATCTGTGTTTTTGAATAGTTTAGAAACGAATGTTATTCTTTTGATCGTAGTAATACTACGGAAGCAAGTACGAGAAAACATTGTTATGTCGTAATAACGACTTACTATATCGTAATGACGAATTAGCTATCTCGTAATAACGACTTACTATCTCTTAACAACGACTTACTATCTTCTAAAAACGACTTAGCTATATCGAGTAATAACGACTTACTATTTCGTAAAAACGACTCAGTCATCTCGTAATAACGACTTACTATCTCGTAATAACGACTTAGCTTTGTCGTAAATACGACTGACTTCCTCGTAATAACGACTTAGCTATGTACGACGTACTGGCTTCCGTATATAAATGATGTACCTAAATAAATGAAATAGTAGTTTGGCACATTAACTGTTTGAATTTCTTTAATGACTTAATAAATGCATCTTAAATGCTTATTCACAGGGTATATAATAAAAAAATATTGCTTTCCAGATCTAAGTCTGTGCGAACCCGAAATAGAACATATCTCTTCCTAGCTATTGTGAGAAGAATCAACCTACATTTGAAAAGTTAGTGAACATCATGAGCTCTCAGGGGTAAGTGACTCTGGTAAGGCAGCCTTTTTCCATTTTTTCCATGACCAAATGATTAATTTGTAAGTACGCATTGGAAACCGTATTTTTTAGGCATCTCTATTCTTGTGTTCAGCCATAGATTGATGCTTGATGGAACACATTTAATCACGTCTGTACAAAGTACAAACATAACTAATGCAGGTCTCACATG
>NW_018475309.1:0-973 GCF_002113885.1 Mizuhopecten yessoensis | reverse complement strand
AGAAGGTGCTTTGTTACAGATAGCATTTTATAGTCATACGGTGCTTTGTAACAGATAGCATTGTATAGACAGAAGGTGCTATGTTACAGATAGCATTGTATAGTCAGAAGGTGCTATGTTACAGATAGCATTGTATAGTCAGAAGGTGCTATGTTACAGATAGCATTGTATAGTCATACGGTGCTATGTTACAGATAACAAGGTATGTCCAGAAGGTGCTATGTTAGAGATAGCATTTTATATTCAGAAGGTGCTATGTTACAGATAACATTTTATAGCCAGAAGGTGCTATGTTACAGATAGCATTTTGTAGCAAGAAGGTGCTTTGTTACAGATAGCATTTTATAGCAAGAAGGTGCTTTGTTACAGATAGCATTTAATAGCCAGAAGGTGCTATGTTACAGATATCATTGTATAGCCAGAATGTGCTTTGTTACCGATAGCATTTTATAGCCAGAATGTGCTATGTTACAGATAGAATTTTATAGTCAGAAGGTGCTATCTTACAGATAGCATTTTATAGTCATACGGTGCTATGTTACAGATAACATTTTATATTCAGAAGGTGCTATGTTACAGATAGCATTTTATAGTTAGACGGTCCTATGTTTCAGATAGCATTGTATAGCCAGAAGGTGCTTTGTTACAGATAGCATTTGATAGTCAGAAGGTGCTATGTTACAGATAGCATTTTATAGTCTGACGGTGCTATCTTACAGATAGCATTTTATAGTCATACGGTGCTATGTTACAGATAACATTTTATAGCCAAAAGGTGCTTTGTTACAGATAGCATTTTATAGTCAGACGGTGCTATCTTACAGATAGCATTTTATAGTCAGAAGGTGCTATATTACAGATAACATTTATAGTCATACCCTGCTATGTTACAGATAGCATTGTATAACCAGACGGTGTTATGTTACAGATAACATTTTATGGTCAGAAGGTGCTATGTTACAGATAGCATTTT
>NW_018475308.1:0-973 GCF_002113885.1 Mizuhopecten yessoensis | reverse complement strand
GCTTTTCCGGCGATGGCGTCAGCATAAAGTTTTTGCGTTTAAGTTAGTTTCTCTGAAACTTTAAGACTTAGTGCTACACCAACCAAACTTGGACCATAGAATCGCATCTTATAAGGTAGCACATCTCAACCCATACATCAAATGCTGGATGCTGCCTACCTTTCATGGTCCATTGACTTTGTCAGCATCTCCATCAACATAAGGTTTTTGCGTTTAAGTTAGTTTCCCTGAAGCGTTAAGTGCTAGACCAACCAAACTTGACATGTGCATTGATGGTCAAAGCGAGGCACAGGCGAGACATATCTTTCCGAATGGCTTGTTTTCGGCAAGAGTAGTTTCCCTTGTTAAATTACGTATTTTTCAATATTCATTTTTTTTCCATACATTCTGTCGCCCATAAATTAGACTTTCATTTTGTGCAGTTCATTGATTATTCCTAGATGACAACAGTATAGTTGCAAAATGTAGGTTTTTCAATGTGAAGCTCCTGTGTTTATAATTAACCTCCACAAATTTTCTTCTTTCTTTCTTATTTACTTCTTTTTTAAAACAGCAAATTTTGAAAAACTGAAATTCAATAAAATTACTTGGAGCCTGGGATTTTATCGAATAATTCGTTTGAAAAAGAACTTAAGCAAATATTTCACAATNTAGTGACAATAATAATACCAGAAACTATGTAGTTAAGCTTGTTGGTACCCTTTACTTAATTATAAACTTAAATGTAAGCTATAATTAGAAATGTTATTTCAATGCAGTTAATGGTAAAATTATCAGTAAAAGTGGTAATTTCATCAATTATCAGTAAAAGTGGTAATTTCATCAATTATCAGTAAAAGTGGTAATTTCATCAACTATCAGTAAAAGTGGTAATTTCATCAATTTTCAGTAAAAGTGGTAATTTCATCAATTTTCAGTAAAAGTGGTCATTTCATCAACTATCAGTAAAAGTGGTAATTTCATCAATTTTCAG
>NW_018475307.1:0-973 GCF_002113885.1 Mizuhopecten yessoensis | reverse complement strand
AAACACGTAGCAATAAAAGTTAACACAAGTTACAATAAGTATAAAAACTCGAAAAAATAAGTATCAAAACACGAAACAATAAGCATCAAAACACGAAACAATAAGTATCAAAACACGCAACAATAATTATCAAAACACGAAACAATTAGTGTCAAAAAGGTAATATAAGTATCAAAACACGTAATATAAGTATCAAAACACGTTACAATAAGTATCAAAACACGTTACAATAAGTATCAAAACACGAAGCAATAAGTATCAAAACACGAAGCAATAAGTGTCAAAACACGATACAATTAGTGTGATAAGTTACAATAGTGCCAAGTGTTAACATTATACAGTTCTGTATCACTCAGTAATACATGAACATTCACCATGTTATAACACTAAATACTTCTATACAGAGATTTATATTTACTTTCCATCCCCATGTTCTAGTAGTCCGTATGGCTTATTAGATAATGTATGTGGGTCCTCCGTTGAGTGTCGATTGTATCGCTGGTCGCCATGGGTCTTTATCACTCCATAAAGTAAACAGCGCACACCAAACCGATTACGGACAGGTGACTTACTGACTAAAGTTGGATTACTTTCCGAGAAAGATCGATAACAAAGTTAAACAAGATGTGTTCATTTTTTAACCTTTATTCCCCCAATAAAGCTTTAAAACGTCAACAAGCGCATGGGTATGACCTTATGACCTTCAATTGCTGTTCCCTCCTGTGCTTTCTGTAAAATAATGATAAATTTAGAACATGGCCCCTTGGCAGTTATCTGAATATTTCGATCAGTCTGAAAAATCAACTTGCACTACTAAGGACATGAGAAACCTGAGATTCGTCCAGTCTTTCTTGAGAAATAACATTAGCAAAACATATTTAATGGGTGGGTAACTTACGGATTGATGGACATTTGAACATTCATTCAGACATATTTTATTGACTAAAACATGTAGCAGTCAAATTGATTGGGC
>NW_018475306.1:0-972 GCF_002113885.1 Mizuhopecten yessoensis | reverse complement strand
ACACTGTATGGTATATGACAACACTGTATGGTATGTGTCAACACTATAGGGTATGTGTCAACACTGTTTAGTATGTGACAACACTGTGTGGTATGTGACAACACTGTATGGTATGTGTCAACATTGTATGGTATGTGTCAACAGTTTGGTTTGTGACAACACTGTATGGTATGTGTCAACACTGTATGGTATGTGTCAACACTGTTTAGTATGTGACAACACTGTGTGGTAAATGTCAACATTGTATGGTATGTGTCAACACTGTATGGTTTGTGACAACACTGTATGGTATATGTCAACACTGTATGGTATGTGACAACACTGAAGGGTATGTGGCAATACTGTTTGGTATGTGACAACACTGTATGGTATGTGTCAACATTGTTGGTATGTGTCTTTATTGTATGGTATGTGACAACACAGTATGGTATGTGACAACACTGTACGGTATGTGACAACACTGTACGGTATGTGACAACACTGTGTGGTATGTGACAACACAGTATGGTATGTGACAACACAGTATGGTTACTGTCAACACTGTATGGTATGTGACAACACTGTATGGTATGTGACAACAATGTATGGTATGTGACAACACTGTATGGTATATGACAACATTGTGTGGTATGTGACAACAATGTATGGTATGTGACAACACTGTAGGGTATGTGACAACACTGTATGATATGTGTCAACACTGTATGGTATGTGACAACACTGTAGGATATGTGACAACAATGTATGGTATGTGACGACACTGCATCCCCTGTGTTGTGTATGACACACCGTGAGGTATAAGACATCCCCCGTGTTGTGTATGACACACAGTATGGTATAAGACATCCCCTGTGTTGTGTATGACACACCGTGTGGTATAAGACATCCCCTGTGTTGTGTATGACATACCCTGAGGTATTAGACATTCCCTGTGTTGTGTGTGACACACCATGTGGTATAAGACATCCCCTG
>NW_018475305.1:0-972 GCF_002113885.1 Mizuhopecten yessoensis | reverse complement strand
AAACAACAATATTTTAAGAACCGTTTAAGAGATGTTAAAATGTCTCGTGCATATCCCTAATCACGTGACATGTGTATGTAGATACCATAATAAAACAAAGTCAGCTGTTACATAACATCTATCGTTCATATATCCATAACAAATAATTGGGGTTTTTTTCGAGAAAAAAGTAACAGTTTTTATCACAAATCGCTGGTCCAAGTCATCTCTACTGTCCTCGGCTTTGTCGCCATGTTGCAGATTATGCTACCGCAATATCTTTTGGGATGAAATCACCGAAGACAAACAAATCAGAGCCGAAAAAGAGTGAAAATATATATTATATATGTATAACACTGCCAGTGTCAAATTACATTATATACATACAATATCACAGCGATTAGGTCGGTTTTGGGGATGTAACTCAAGCTCAGTATAGATAATCAAGGTTGGTGCCATGTGCTTGCTGATTTGATATATATTTCATCATCTTATACTTTAGCGTCACCAAAAGATGTCGGCTAATTTAAAGTTTGTCTTTCACAAGACTTCTACCCTAAAGGAATTGGTTAGGGGCCACGACCTCAGCCTCGTACATCGGTTTAACGACATACGACGTAGTAATGCATTCGATTTGCAAAATGTATAATATCGTACAAATGCCATACAATTTGTAAATGTTTTAGGTTTCGATAACATCACCATAAGCATACTACATCATATACTTTTGAATGTAAATTATATCCCTAGTTTGTTTAAACCGGACAACATTGAATCGTAAGTACAACAATTTGTTGTGAGAGATATTTAAAGGGTATGATTCTCAGAGCAGGTAAAACTGTTTTGATATTAAATATACATACAATGTACTGTAACACTGGTAGTGATACTTGACGTCCCGATAACATTCCCAGCAGTACATCTGTACGTTCCGTGTTCTGATCTGTGCAGTTGTCCCAGTGACAACACAGCTGAGGCAGTAAAGTTGGTGTT
>NW_018475304.1:0-972 GCF_002113885.1 Mizuhopecten yessoensis | reverse complement strand
ATTGTATCAGACATACACTAAAAATTGTTTGACATTGTACCAGACATAAACTAAACATTGTTGGACATTGTACCAGACATACACTAAACATTGTTTGGCATTGTACCAGACATACACTACACATTGTTTGACATTGTACCAGACCAGGGATGTGTAGTGGGTCCACTACACATCCCTGACCAGACATACACTAAAAAATGTTTGACGTTATATAAAACATGAACTATACATCAGTTTAATAAATTTTAAACAACATTAAGCTAGAAACTTGTTGAGCTGTGTACAGTTCCACACATTAAAGGCTAATGTATTTATGAATTAGAAAATCACACTTATCTGGCCCGTCCTTCCATTAACACAGGAATGATGTGTACGATCAAGATACGCGTACGTTATAAATAGATAGCACCTTAGCACCTTAGGAAGACTCAAATCAAGATTAAACATGAAATTTCGTATACGAATAAAATTTAAACGAAAGAAATTAAAATTTCAATTATCTGATAGCAGGTTTGGGGTAAAACGGTCGTTGTAGGACGCACGCGAGCCTCACGAGGAGAGGGATTAATCTTAAAATATCCTACTCATATAAATACATGTATATATGTTATATGTTAAACGGTTTCACATGTACAGTACATTAATACTACAACTGCTGTTATCATCAGTAATATCGATTCTATATGGCCATAGTTATGTTTTGACATTGAACAACATTTTATAAGTATATAAATATTATATAATCTACGCGCTGTATGTCCATTCTGCCTTTTGGATATTCACAATTACCTGTCCTGCCTGAATTTTTAATCTTGTCTTTACTTAATAACCTACGCATAGCTAAGAAAAGACATTGTGCGGATTTGTCGAGCGCTAAACATTCCGGCCTTCCATGCAGTCGGCCGGGGTTCGATCCCCGAAGTCGTGGTATGCATGGAATATTCAGAGAAAGTGTTTTTCTCCTGTCCACAC
>NW_018475303.1:0-972 GCF_002113885.1 Mizuhopecten yessoensis | reverse complement strand
TCTAGGACAGTTTCGCCCAATCGCTGGGCTTCTCTAGGACAGTTTTACAATAAATTATATCCACTAATGTGGACATATTAATCTATCTTCTACATACCGTGTTTATCCTCAAATAAGCCCAGGAGGTGAACACATAATATAGGACACAAAATAGGGGGGCCAATAAAGGACAAATACGGTAACATTTGCTGGCATTTTTAACAAACCGCAATAGAGGGTGGGTGGGCTTATTACCAGGCATGGGCTTATTGCTAGATAAATAAGGTATATCATTAAAGTCTTAATACATTAGGCTCAATTCTGAAAACTCCAAGGTATCTAGTTAAAGAGTAAAGAACCCACTTATTCACCACTGAACATACCATGGCTCCACATTCCAAACGCAGGTATCATTTTCTAAGTAGAACAGAAGTATCAACTTGGACAGATTGCAAAACATGATCTAACTATCTGGAAAATATCCTCATGTCTATACTAAGTTAGTTGTGCAAATATTTAGCTTCATTATAAATCCATCTTCAGTAATCTTCCAACCTCTATCTCAAATTATCATCCCAAATTAGGAAATGTTTGTAAAATATAAATTGTTCCTGCTTTGATACAGCGATGGGTATGGCAGATCACAATGGGTGTGGCAGATCATAATGGGTGTGATCCATCAACAGAATGTCCCCCATTAGATGTCACAGAATACACAATTGTACAGGGTCCTCCCACTAGTCACTGTACATGATCACACAGTAGGATACAGCAGGCCTGTTACAATGCCCTGAACCTGCAGTCAATCAAAATAACATCGCTCAATTATCTGGGCGTAAGACGAGATTAAGCACATGAGATGTTTATCATCAGCCACAGGATGTACATTGCATTGCCAAAGCCCATTGACACATGTTTTTACATATTATTGTCAATATGTTGACCCAATCTACTGTCCGTTAGACTTCACTGAATACGTGAGATGTCTATCTT
>NW_018475302.1:0-972 GCF_002113885.1 Mizuhopecten yessoensis | reverse complement strand
TGTGACCTACATTACGGTACCATAACCAGGTTTCTGTGACATATATAACAGCATCATAATCTTCTCCATGGCTTACATTGTTATGCACCATTAAACATTAAATGAGATTCTACTTTCAAATTTTCCAAACAGTTCAACCCATTACATAGATAGGTTATAACCACCCCAATGGCGTAGCTTTGTACAGGTACAATTGTAAGTATTTCTACAGAGAATGCTAAATAGAAATACACTACAGTATGGCTGTACATTTCACGTGCTAATTAGATAAATAACAGAGAAATACATAGCAGAAGTGGGGACATCGAACTTTGCTCAGGTAGTCTGGTTGTCTTTTTGATGGAGGGGAGGTGTTGTATATCTTATCGTTACAGGCTATACAAGGATAGAGCTGCATCAGCAGTACGGACTCTTCAGTAGCGCTTTTGTGAGTTGTGCCAAAAGCAAAATTTAACAACGCTAATTTTATTTAGACAGGCTTTGAGACGATATATGTTAGTAAGAACAAACAATTATTTTATATCACATAAATAATGGTTTATAAAAACAAGTTAGACACCAGATGGGGGGTTTAAGTGCCAACCTTTATGAATAGTCCTCAATGTGGCCTGTCCGCCTCGACACAGGACACACATTATACTCTGTATCGCTTTCTTACATATACAACTTTCAAAAGAGCCAAAATAAACACTTGTCCGCCACTAGCTACCTATTTGTGACGCATCGATTATGCATGCAGGAGTGGCGATATTTTATCTACTATATCTTCTAAAAATACTCACATACTTAATGGTTACTGGGATAGGACGTATGGATTCAGAAACTGCTAGTTTAGAGTATTGAAAGACCTAGAACTATTACATTTCGACTAATTTATGTACTTTGTATGATACCCATTCACAAGTATAACCGTTATTCATGTAACTGCCACACTAAGTATACCTGTGATTCGTGTTAGAGTTAATGTTACAT
>NW_018475301.1:0-972 GCF_002113885.1 Mizuhopecten yessoensis | reverse complement strand
CTATGGGGGAATGGGTCTGTGTCTGCTATGGGGGAATGGGTCTGTATAAACATTCTCATGCTCAAGTATAGATTCAGTGCTCAAAACCAACTTTTGTAACCTACAGAAATTATGCAAGTCAATAGTAAAGTCTGGATGTATAGATTCTGTTCTGCTTAATATATGGAACAAGTGCAGTGTTATATCTAGTCTTTTTTATTACGGATCCTTTGAATGATCTGTGTAAAATCCTGTGGGTCCATATGCTGCTGCTTGGGTGGTCTTGGGATGGGCCTCATTTTTTTTGCAAATTTGGAATCTCTTTGTTGCAATCTAGGGTCTATTGACATGTGTTTGATTAATCTATAATAAATATTTCTGGACAAAAATCATTAGACTTGCAGCAGACATCATACTACATATTAAAATTGTTTATGCAAAATAATACTTTATATAAAACAACTAAAAGCTGTATTGAATCTTAATTTAATCTAATTTGATTTTTTGAAGTTTATACCTCAGTCACTATTTTCTCAAAAGTCATGATTACTTTTACTTTTGATATTAGAAATATTATATAACAGCAGACAGCGTATGTCATTGTTATATGTCCGATCATTTTAAATACTATACAAATACAATCTGTTTAAAAAAGCAGTTACAGCGAAATCTTCACTAGAGTCACTGATAATAGCAAATTATTATAGTGTATCAATCTCGATGAGTTTTTCGTCGAGGAAATAACAAAAAAGATATGTACAGCTGTCGGATGGGTCTTTCTGGTTAACCTTAAGAATGATGTTTGACCCCTATCACTCACGTGCATCTCTTTACTTCAGGCAATGCTGCATTAGAATTACATAAGATGGAGCCATGCCTGTTATTTACAGTGTCTTCTGTGAATTTTACTGCTTGGTCTTTTGCATTTGTTACAGGACACAATAAAATGTCAGTTAGACTAGCACCAGACTCCTAGTGTGTCACCATTTAACA
>NW_018475300.1:0-972 GCF_002113885.1 Mizuhopecten yessoensis | reverse complement strand
TTCAAATTCCTACATCCGACATTAAACACCCCACCAAATAAACAACTTCGTACACCCGACACCAAATACAACACCAAAAACTACAAATTCCTTCACCCAACACTAAACCCGAAATCTAAAACTAAAATTCCTACACCTAACACGAAAAAACCCACCAATCATTCAAATTTCTGCACCCGACACTAAAAACAACACCAAACATTCAATTCCTACACCCGACACTAAACACAACAACAAACACACGAATTCCTTCACCCGACACTAAACACAACACAAAACATTCAAATTCCTACACCCGACACCAAATACAACACCAAACACTCAAACTCCTTCACCCAACGATTAACCCAACACCTATCACTCAAATCCTACACTTGACACGAAACAAAACACCAATCATACAAATCCCTTCACTCGACACTAAACACAACACCAAACATTCAATTCCTACACCCGACACTCAACACAACACCAAACACACAAATTCCTACCCCCGACACTAAACACAACACCAAACATTCAATTCCTAAACCCGACACTTAACAAAACACCAAACATTCAAATTCCTACATTCGACATTAAACACCCCACCAAACACGCAAATGCCTTCACCTAACACTAAACACAACACCAAACATTCAAATTCCTACATCCGACATTAAACACCCCACCAAACACGCAAATGCCTTCACCTAACACTAAACACAACCCCAAACATTCAAATTCCTACACCCGACACCAAATGCAACACCACGACACCAAATACAACACCAAACACTCAAACTCCTTCACCCAACACCTAACACTCAACTTCCTGCACTTGACACGAAAAAAACCACCAATCATTCAAATTCCTACACTCGACACTAAACACAACACGAAACATTCAAATTCCTACACCCGACACCAAATGCAACACCAAACACGCAAACTCCTTCACCCAACACTTAACCCAACACCTAACACTCAAAT
>NW_018475299.1:0-972 GCF_002113885.1 Mizuhopecten yessoensis | reverse complement strand
ACACTGCTGGCTCAGCCGATATAGCTTACGTTTGTATTGTTGTCAATACTTACCATTCTCTGTACTGCCTTTCCAAAATACTGTATAGTGGAAACCACACTGATATGAAATATCAGCTTTAAAATTATATGTTTTGATTTTTGGAATAGACTAAATAGTTTAAAATTAAGTTTAAATGAAGCCGGTATAACTGATTTCTGTGTAAAAAGATTTATTATTTACATGAATTGTCCATTCTTATTCTCATTTGAGATAAAGGGATTCTCGAAAACGAGGCTAAGTTGAATGACTGTTGATGTATTAGAATTGGAATGTCGGTACGAGCGAGAAGGGTGAGAGAATGTTTGCAAATAATCTTAGATATTGTTTTGTTTCTCTCAGTTATAAGTCCCACATTGGTTCTATCCGAGGAAACAAGAAGTCTGTCTGTCTGTCTGTCTGTCTGTCCGTCTGTCCGTCCGTCCGTCCGCCACATTGTCTTGGCATTTCTAATGCCCTTTTCTCGTGACCTTTGTCACATCTGCAATAGCCCATTTCAGCTCACCTGTACCACGTGAGCTTATACCGTGATGCAGTGTCCGTCATCCATCCATCTATCCATCCTCCATCCTTCCGTCCGTCCTTCATCCTTCCGTCCGTCTTTCATCCTTCCATGCATTTTTTAACGAGTTCCTTGTAACGTTCTCCACGCCGTCACCGAAAGTTCTGGCCAATTTGTTGTGTTGAACACTTTATGGGAGGAATTGGGAAACGGAGTGGGGTAAATCAATTCAGGTTCGCTCCCTGTCAGTATATTGGAAGTTGTAAAAAGAACTTGACAAACACTTGAATACAAATAGTCAGTTCATTCAATAATGAAGAATTATTGACAATAGAATGTGATAATCAGTAAGTATCGCAACGTAAACACTATTGACGGTATTTTGAGAGAAAATCTGGTAGTCAGAAATCTGAATAGAATAAGTAACTTAT
>NW_018475298.1:270-972 GCF_002113885.1 Mizuhopecten yessoensis | reverse complement strand
TTTTGGACCTACCCTGTTGGACGTGGGTATTGGCTACAGTTGGTAATTTTGGACCTATCCTGTTGGACGTGTATATTGGTTATAGTTGGTATTTTTGACCTATCTTGTTGGACGTGGGTATTGGTTACGGTTGGTATGTTTGGACCTATCCTGTTGGACGTGGGCATTGGTTACAGTTGTTATTTTTGGACCTCTCCTGTTGGACGTGGGTATTGGTTACGGTTGGTATTTTTGGGCCTATTCTGTTGGACGTGGATATTGGTTACAGTTGGTATTTTTGGACCTACCCTGTTGGACGTGGGAATTGGTTACAGTTGGTATTTTCGGACCTACCCTGTTGGACGTGGGTATTGGTTACAGTTGGTATTTTCGGACCTACCCTGTTGGACGTGGGTATTGGTTACAGTTGTTATTTTTGGACCTACCCTGTTGGACGTGGATATTGGTTACGGTTGGTATCTTAAGACCTATCCTGTTGGACGTGGGTATTGGTTACGGTTTGTATCTTAAGACCTATCCTGTTGGACGTGGGTATTGGTTACAGTTGGTATTTTTGGACCTATCCTGTTGGACGTGGATATTGGTTATAGTTGGTATTTTTGGACCTATCTTGTTGGACGCGGGTATTGGTTATAGTTGGTATTTTTGGACCTATCCTGTTGGACGTGGATATTGGTTATAGTTGGTATTTTTGGACCTATC
>NW_018475298.1:0-162 GCF_002113885.1 Mizuhopecten yessoensis | reverse complement strand
CTGTTGGACGTGGATATTGGTTACAGTTGGTATTTTTGGACCTATCCTGTTGGACGTGGATATTGGTTATAGTTGGTATTTTTGGGCCTATCCTGTTGGACGTGGGTATCGGTTACAGTTGGTATTTTTGGGCCTATTCTGTTGGACGTGGATATTGGTTAC
>NW_018475297.1:0-972 GCF_002113885.1 Mizuhopecten yessoensis | reverse complement strand
TCTAGACTGATTCAGTCATTTCACAGTCTGGGTAATTATTCGGCACGTTATCAGGGTCATGGTTAAGTTCTTAACTCCGGGTAAGACTGGCTCTGTTTGGCAAAAATTGAAGACTATTACAACTCTCATTTCTATTTATATGTGTACATCCAAATTTTAAGGGATTAAAATGTTGTGCTTTAATTTAAAGTCATGCTTTTGAATTATTTTGATAAAGTTTTGAAAAGTTGGACTGATACATAAAAAAATAATATTTTGTAGTCAACTCAAGGATGTTTAACAGGCTACTTCGAATTCATACTCGGGATATTGATGTTGTGTAAATATACTTGTGTAGAGAAAATAATTTATTTGGTGTTTATCATCATCAAATCAGCTCAAAAGTATTCAAATTAATATTTTGGTTAAACAAATATAAGTGTGATTAATGTAGAAACAAAACATATGACTGCAGGTATAAGGTGAAAAGTCACAGTTCAAGTCATTGGATAAATTGGTAAATTGACTTTTGTATGTAAGAGCTTGTCATGCATATATTATAGCTGCCAGCTGATGACCAAGATCATGTACAGGTGTATAACTGTGTGATAGCTAGGGTTAACTATATTGTATTGTAATCAGTACCAGTCAACTGACCATTATCTGGTCCCACAAGATTCTTCACTTCAAGTCCTCTACAGATGAAAATTATAATCTGATCTGGTTATTTAGAAACATGACCGAATATATTGGCAGACCTGAACTGAAAATTTCAGAAATCATACATGTATGTGATGTTTTCGATATTCCAGTGCAACGACACTTAAGTTTTCATACTATTTCCAGTAGCAAAGAGATATTCAAAACTTAGTACAGGAAGGCAATTTAAAAACAATTGTTAGATATTATGACCAGATATGTTTACAGTCACCTCTGTTAGCTAATTTATAACATCCTTGATCTTGCAGTCGTTTCTACTAAATAGTTAAGTTA
>NW_018475296.1:0-972 GCF_002113885.1 Mizuhopecten yessoensis | reverse complement strand
AACCTCGCTAGTATCATTGTGTGAGTTTGAACACAGATAAACTTAATTTAATATGTTAATGGGCATGTTTCGGAGAGAGTTTACTTTGTGTTTTTAATAATTATACAGTGGTTTATGCGAACGAAAGGGGTAAGTTAGTTTGATTTTGCCATGAGGCCCTCCAAGGGATAACTGTTGTGATGGCCACGGCGTATTCTGTTCTCTGAGCCTCTGTCGGTGCTCGGGGTCAAATGAGATACGTGCGCTATTAGATTTACATAATTTATAATATTTTCGGGATCAGTAAAATGGTATGATTTAATTATATTGCTGAATTAAACGATTTCGTTTTTGTTTTGACATGCAAGATTTAAATTAGTACTAATATAATACCCGGCCTCCCCTGGCGCGACGACGCAATATATATAAAAAAAATCGCTCTTCGTCAGAAAGCTACGTTATCGCAGCTAGATTAAAAATGTCAAAATGACGGGCCAAGATGAATAACTGTGAAAGGAGAACCTACTTCTAGTAAATAGGATCGCATAACATTTCTTTTTTAAATCGTCATTTTTCAACAGTTCATGTTTTCATATGATGTTGACTTAGAATGTATGATCATGTAACAACCTTTTCTCTAGAATCGGATACGTATTGAAAACATGGGAAAACATATTTGATTACGTTGTAAAAATGGCGCGTGCTGCCGATAACTACGGCTTCTGTTTCGGACAAAAGGAACCGATTAAAGAAAAGTTGTCTCAGCATAAAAAGGTCCATTTACAAGTATGCTTTAATCTCTGTAAAGTATTGAAAAAATATAATTATCAAGTATCTCAACACCTTCCTTATTGACACATATTCTACATGTACACGTAGTGGTTTTGCCATACAGTTTATTGTGTGTGATGGTTAAAATGACGTCCTAAATGTTGGCGTTGGCGTTGGCGTTTCCTTTTTTATTCGCGTGTAGTTTGTCATTGCATATATGCA
>NW_018475295.1:0-972 GCF_002113885.1 Mizuhopecten yessoensis | reverse complement strand
CTACCTCCGAGTCAGGAGAGCTAGAGTGGTACTGTCATACGTGTACCAAACCTATCTCTGAGTCTGGATAGTTAGAGTGGTACTGTCATACGTGTAGCATACCTACCTCCGAGTCAGGAGAGTAAGAGTGGTACTGTCGTACGTGTACCAAACCTACCTCCGAGTCAGGAGAGCTAGAGTGGTACTGTCATACGTGTACCAAACCTACCTCCGAGTCAGGAGAGTAAGAGTGGTATTGTCGTACGTGTACCACACCTACCTCCCAGTCAGTATAGTAAGAGTGTTACTGTCGTACGTGTACCAAACCTTCCTCCGAGTCAGGAGAGTTAGAGTGGTATGTGTCGTACGTGTATCAAACCTACCTCCGAATCAGGAGAGTTAGAGTGGTACTGTCGTACGTGGACCAAACCTACCTCCGAGTCAGGAGAGTAAGAGTGATACTGTCGTACGTGTACCACACCTACCTCCGAGTCAGGAGAGTTAGAGTGGTACTGTCGTACGTGTAGCAAATCTACCTCCGAGTCAGGAGATTTAGAGTGGTACTGTCATACGTGTACCAAACCTACCTCCGAGTCAGGAGAGTAAGAGTGGTATTGTCGTACGTGTACCACACCTACCTCCCGGTCAGTATAGTAAGAGTGTTACTGTCGTACGTGTACCAAACCTTCCTCCGAGTCAGGAGAGTTAGAAGTCAGGAGAGTTCGAGTGGTACTGTCATACGTGTACCAACCCTACCTCCGAGTCAGGAGAGTAAGAGTGGTACTGCCGTCCGTGTACCAAACCTACCACCACGTCAGAAGAGTTGGAGTGGTACTGTCGTACGTGTAGCAAATCTACCTCCGAGTCAGGAGATTTAGAGTGGTACTGTCATACGTGTACCAAACATACCTCCGAGTCAGGAGAGTTAGAGTGGTACTGTTATACGTGTAGCAAACCTACCTCCCAGTCAGGAGAGTAAGAGTGGTACTGTCA
>NW_018475294.1:0-972 GCF_002113885.1 Mizuhopecten yessoensis | reverse complement strand
TATTGACGATGTGGTACTATTGGTTCTGTGTTTGTTGTGTGTATTAACGATGTGGTACTATTGATACTGTGTTTGTTGTGTGTACTGACGATGTAGTTCTATTGGTACTATGTTTGTTGTGTGTATTGACGATGTGGTACTATTGATACTATGTTTGTTGTGTGTATTGACGATGTGGTACTATTGGTTCTGTGTTTGTTGTGTGTATTGAAGATGTGGTACTATTGGTTCTGACTTTGTTGTGTGTATTGACGACGGATACTATTGGTACTGTGTTTGTTGTGTGTATTGAAGATGTGGTACTATTNTTTGTTGTGTGTATTGACGATGTGGTACTATTGGTACTATGTTTGTTGTGTATTGACGATGTGGTACAATTGGTACTGTGTTTGTTGTGTGTGTTGACGATGTGGTACTATTGGTACCGTGTTTGTTGTGTGTATTGACGATGTGGTACTATTGGTACTGTGTTTGTTGTGTGTATTGACGATGTGGTACTATTGGTACTGACTTGGTTGTGTGTTTTGACGATATGGTACTATTGGTACTGTATTTGTTGTGTGTATTGATGATGTAGTACTATTGGTACTGTGTTTGTTGTGTGTATTGACGATATGGTACTATTGGTACTGTGTTTGTTGTGTGTATTGACGATGTGGTACTATTGGTACTGACTTGGTTGTGTGTTTTGACGATATGGTACTATTGGTACTGTATTTGTTGTGTGTATAGAGTGTGTATTGACGATGTGGTACTGTTGGTTCTATGTTTGTTGTGTGTATTGCCGATGTGGTACTATTGGCACTGTGTTTGTTGTGTGTATTGGCGATGTGGTACTGTTGGTTCTATGTTTGTTGTGTGTATTGCCGATGTGGTACTATTGGCACTGTGTTTGTTGTGTGTATTGACGATGTGGTACTGTTGGTTCTATGTTTGTTGTGTGTATTGACGATGTGGTACTATTGGCACTGT
>NW_018475293.1:0-972 GCF_002113885.1 Mizuhopecten yessoensis | reverse complement strand
CTCATCCCCGAAAACGCATCAGGATATTATACAATGCTGTAGACAACTTCTCTCATCACTGAAAACGCATCATGGTAGTATACAATTCTGAAAACACCTTCTCTCATCCCCGAAAACGCATCAGGATAATACACAACGCTGAAGTATTGGTGGTAGACCCGACTCTTTCAACCTTAGTGGTGGTAGACCCGACAGACAACTTCTCTCATCCCCGAAAACGCATCAGGATATTATAAAATGCTGTAGACAACTTCTCTCATCACTGAAAACGCATCATGGTAGTATACAACTCTGAAAACACCTTCTCTCATCCCCGAAAACGCACGAGGATATTATACAATGCTGTAGATACCGTCTCTCATCCCCGAAAACGTATCAAGATATTATACAATGGTGTAAACACCGTCTCTCATCCTCGAAAACGCACGAGTTTATTATACAATGCTGTAAACACCGTCTCCTATCCCCAGAAACGCATCAGGATATTATACAATGCTGTAGACACCTTCTCTCATCCCCGAAAACGCATCAGGATATTATACAATTCTGTAGACACCTTCTCTCATCCCCGAAAACGCATCAGGGTAATACACAATGCTGAAGACACCTTCTCTCATCCCCGAAAACGCATCAGAATAATATACAATGCTGTAGACACCGTCTCTTATCCCCGAAAACGCATCAGGATATTATACAATGCTGTAGACACCTTCTCTCATTCCCAAAAACGCACGAGAATATTATACAATGATGTGGACACCTTCTCTCATCCACGAAAACGCATCAGAATAATATACAAGGCGGTAGACCCCGTCTCTTATCCCGAAAACGCATCAGGATAATATACAATGCTGAAGACACCTGCTCTCATCCCCGAAAACGCACGAGGATATTATACAATGCTGTAGACACCTTCTCTCATTCCCAAAAACGCACGAGAATATTATACAATGATGTGGACACCGTCTCTCA
>NW_018475292.1:0-971 GCF_002113885.1 Mizuhopecten yessoensis | reverse complement strand
ACATTGCAAACATCATCAATTTCATTTCCAAATACATATTTTTCAGTAATTGTAAGGTTCTGTCTACAGACCTATTTTTTATGAATGTTGTGTGTTATTAGCGAAATTCTCGGATGTCGGGGTTTTCCCGTTAACGAAAGTGAAAGTAGATTTCGGAAAGCGAATTTTTGATCGATCATTAGTCGACCATTAGTCACTTGATTGGAAGTGATGATCTAGTATGAATTTACAAGCGATTCCCAACACTACTGAGTGATTAGACGGACTTCCAAAATATAGAACAAAACACATGGGTATATGCTAGGGTCACAGGACAGCTTGGATGTGATAGATGTGATGCGGCTAGCTAAGACAAGGCCTAACCCTCAGGGTAACAGCATGATCAGTTACCCTGCAGTCAAGGCCAACGGGTCTAAAGAAGAAACTTTTCAAGATGGCTGGTCAGCAAACTTGACGCTCCCACCACAGAAATTGTCTTCTGAAGGATTTATCTACAAAGGTAATATTAAAATGACATATTCAGGGATCATTAAAAATTGACACAGATGATTCCTGTATAAAATGCTTTTCCTATATGGAAATAATAATAATAATTTGAGGTTCTTAATTTATACATAATAAAATAGCATAATAACTATAAAGCGTGATGACCTATTAAAATATTACCACATGTACCGCCTTGAATCGATGGTACATGTATACATATATGAATTGGTGGTTTAAAGTTAATAATACTTTGTCTTAAAGCCATAATCACCATTGAAGTTCCTGTATAGTTATAACAGTATCAACTGGGGTTGAATTTCTACATAATTACTCATCTTCAACTTGATCTTAATTTTTTATATATATATATAGTGACATGCCATGATATAAGATTTTTCTGGAATTTTATCTTTTCTTGACTTGTTTGAGCGAATTACTCTATTGATGTCCTGTTATAGAGAAACCTTTCATAAAAAGTATAAAAT
>NW_018475291.1:0-971 GCF_002113885.1 Mizuhopecten yessoensis | reverse complement strand
GGGTTGAGATTCCCCTATTTTATTATTAATGTTTCATGTACAGAGGTGGGAGAATCCCCCCCCCCCCCATACCCTGTTGGCTCTATCATATATGCAACAATGATGTGGCTGGGGAGTCCCCTTGTCTTAAGATTTTTATATACCTGGTGGTATGTATGGGAGGTTACTCACTTCTTAGATACTGGTTAACCACAATACTTTTCTATCTTCACAAAAGTGAAATATTGATGAAAACCACAATACATTTGTCTTCAAAACAAACAGTTTTCAGTCGGGTTACCTTTGTCTTCTTTTTCTTGACTTTCTCTCGACACAGGAACACCACCGCTGACTTGAAGACAAATATGATATTCTCTAGATCGAGGCCTTTCTTTATCTTGCCCAGACTATCACAGATATTGCACCACTCCACCGTTCCGTACATTTGCAGCTCCCCGACACTCAGCTCCACCGCCTAAGGATAGAGTTATTTCTATTGAAAACATACTGTCTACTTTTTCTTACAACAATAATAACTATAAAGCAAGCTTAGAGTAACAATCCTTCAAGTCCCAAAAACCACACACTCAAAAGTAATATAGAAGAATCAATTGTATGACAAATTCTGTAAGAATTGATACCTATAGTAGATTGTTAACTGGTGCTAGAACAACAAAGCCTTTCTGATTACCTTTTTATGAGGGTAAAGATCTCTGAACATGCGGGAGAGCTCGTCAAACACAGCACCATATTCCTCGTAAATTTTCTGCATTTCATTGATATGTTCTGCTACAGCCTCCATACCCTTCAAGGCCTCTACAAAACACAACAATACATGTTTAACGTTTCGTTATTTGCTTTTTTCTCTCATACAAAGATAAACTTTTGGGAACAGTCAAATTTAGGACTTTTCTATCCTGTAACAGGTGATACATACCAGACAGATGATAAAGTTTGTTTGAGTTGATGAGGTAACAGAGTTGCTGTATAAT
>NW_018475290.1:0-971 GCF_002113885.1 Mizuhopecten yessoensis | reverse complement strand
TTTACCCCCTTTGGAGTGAAATAAGAGGATCTTTCCCCGAGGGTTGAAATTCTCCATCTAACCTCAAGAGGGTGAATGATTCTTCTTTTACCTCTACTATTGGTGACCCAGGCATATTCAAAATGCAACGTTGAAGTGTACCGCAAAGCCTCGTGTTTGACAACTTAGGAACCTTCCCCTTTCGGGTTGATATTCCCCTATCTTACCCCTAAGGTGGTGAAATATTCTGTTAAGGGTATACAGAAAAGTAGAAATAAAACTTCTATCCTCGGGTGTGGACTTTGGTGTTAGAACATCAGCATTGACTCTAACATAATTTGTTTGATGTGATCAGACTATCTGTTTCACAAAGCAATTTTAAGGAGATTCTTACTTGGTCTCTGAAACAGCTCGATGGTTATATAAAACAAAGGGAATTATTATTTTTTTGAATAATTTGTTTGTGGTTTGATTTAACGTCGTTACAACATCAAGGGTCATATGAAGACGGGTGCCTAGGGAAACACCGCCTCAACCGGAAAGTAGATATAGAGGGAGGAAGACAGACACGATAGGTAACTAGATCGATCTCGTCCATGTCCCCTTCATAGGAAACAATAAAAACAATGAAGAAACCTACCCCGATTCTGCAGAAGGGCCTGACATTAGTCGCCTCTTACGAACATGCAGTGACATACAGAGGACCTATTCTTTCCCCGCACCTGCACGGGTTACTTCAAAATGAAATGACCGCTTTGATAGACTGAACTGTTCGGTTTACATAAAGAACTTTAATGTTTAATAGAACACAATACCATTGAGTCAACAAACAACGAAAACGGGAACCACGGAGAAATAAAAATCCGAAATATGCGTGAATCTATAAAACTAGTGTCGAACCCAGGTGTTCTGGACCAAGTAAAGCACTTTGTTCCCATTAGTACAAGAAATTCATGGCCATAATACGCCGTTTTCAAAGGAAATATACCGTA
>NW_018475289.1:0-971 GCF_002113885.1 Mizuhopecten yessoensis | reverse complement strand
TTGGAAACCCGATATATCACAAAACACAGGATTATTGTACTTTATTTAAATACTAGTAGGCTTAGCTTTCCAAATTAATTACTGTATTTTAAAACTTATATATTATATATATATGCGAAAAACATTCAACTGGTAATACTAGCGGTAAATTGGACTACATTTCATAATTGTGGATTGGAAACATTAAAATTTGTGTGATCGATATATCTAATTTGGTTTGGTAACATTCTGACATTGTGACCACTAAATGAGATTATATCAGGAAAACTATTGCAATACATTCCTTGCATACTGCATATATTGTGATGCACACCAAGAATATTGTGAGCTAGTAAGTATGTATTGTTTTGTCATCTATGACATATCAGTACAATGTAATATAGCTAGAGTTAATGTAATATTCACATGATGACAGTTTGTTTTTGAGTACTTATAGAATATTTCCGGGTTTTTTCTATGTATGAAAGGAAAAATGAAATAAACTATAGCGCAGGGGACTGAGTTTCTGTCAATAATTGGTGATTGCTGTGATGATTGAGAATAGCCACTAGGCCTAGTTCTATGGTATACATGTATTTTCAGCAATATTAGTTATTGACTAGATGGTTTTTCTGTCCATTGAGAACCTTAGTGTCCGGATTGTCAGGGTCTGGGAGATAAGAACAAACGTAAATATGGCTTTTCGCACTTTAGAAGCAAAAAATATGATATTTATTGTATACAGGATAAACATTTTACTGCGGAGATGGAAAATAATATAAGAACATAATGCGGATAAACATGTCATTTAAGCTCATTTAGATCAAACTCTAGGGGGTAACAATCCTATTTAATAATAATTTTGAGGCAAAGATAATAAGTGAAAAGAAGGATTGGGAGTTTTAGCTTTGGACTTGTTTTATAAGACAAAAGACTTGCTTTAATTTCATTATATGGACCAAACTCAGACATATCTAGTTTTTACGATAAAT
>NW_018475288.1:0-971 GCF_002113885.1 Mizuhopecten yessoensis | reverse complement strand
AATATATCCATAAGTTCCAATTATGATGAGAGAAAAATTGCAAATGGTTTGTAATAGCTCAGCAGAAAATGCAAATTTCAACTGTTTGAGAAATAAACTAAACAATTGGAAAATACTGGTTAATTATGAAATTTCAAAGTTTGAAAGAGAAGCATGTCTTCCCTTTATTTTTTCTGCTAATGATCAAAACTTTAGAACCGATTTCCTTGTATGATAGTATGACAGATGAAAAATGGTAGTGAGTAAGATCAGAAGAGTAAGAAGAAGGCAATTAAAAAGAGATTGTAATTGTTAACAAAGGAGATGACCAGGACACACATGGTGGTAGGAACTCAAAGGGAATGGAGTGTGTGGGAATGTCTGTGTGAAGGGTTGAAGGACAATGGTGTGTGGATGTAAGGTCCATTTAGTATAATGCATTGATAAGTTAATCATGGTCCTTAGACAGGGAAATGGTCATCAAAAGACTTATAAAAGAGAAATGTAGCCCCGCCTCCTAGGGATGGAATTAGCCAATAGAATTAGAAGATTTAGTTAAGTAGAAGTAGTAGATTGTCTTTATAATAGGAAGAGATCCAAGGTTAACAGGGTAGAAGGAGAGAGCTGAAGGAGAGAGTAGAAGGAGAGAGCTGAAGGAGAGAGTCCAAGGACAGAGTCAGAGATAGACAGATATAGAATTACAGAGAGATCTTGGGAAGTGAGACTGAAGAGAACTAAAGGAGAAAGAATGGAGATGGAACAGAAGGGAATGGATTGAACAATTAAGTTCCATGTATAAGATATGAAGTTGGACTTAAATAAAGGAAGTGGAACTGACATAATGTGTCATCACTTGTAACCCCAAGTTACCATAGGGTCCCAAGTAATAACAAGTCAGACCCTGGTGGTAACACACAAATCGTCCGGTGATAATAGTACTGTTCAGCAGTGAAAGAAATTAGGGTAGAAAGTTATGTCAGAGTTCCCTCCCC
>NW_018475287.1:0-971 GCF_002113885.1 Mizuhopecten yessoensis | reverse complement strand
TTCAGTAGCAAACAGTATTGATACGTTGGACATTCGAGTAACAGGGTGTCATCTTAAGAACATTCAGTGACAGCCAGTATTGGTACGTTGAACATTCGAGTAACAGGGAGTAAGCTTAAGTTGTTTCAGTGACAGGAAGTATTGTTACCTTGAACATTCTAGTAACAGGGATTAATCTTAAATCGTTTCAGTATCAGCCAGTATTGGTATGTTGAACATTCGAGTAACAGGGTGTCATCTTAAGAACATTCAGTGACAGCCAGTATTGGTACGTTGAACATTCGAGTAACAGGGAGTAATCTTAAGTTGTTTCAGTAACATCAAGTATTGGTACGTTGAACATTCGAGTAACAGGGAGTAATCTTAAGTCGTTTTAGTAACACCCAGTATTGGTACGTTGGACATTCGAGTAACAAGGAGTAATCTTAAGTTGGTTCAGTATCAGCCAGTATTGGTACGTTGAACATTAGAGTAACAGGGAGTAATCTTAAGTTGTTTCAGTAGTAAACAGTATTGGTATGTTGAACATTCGAGTAACATGGAGTAATCTTAAGTTGTTTCAGTTGCAGACAACATTGGTACGTTGAACATTCGAGTAACAGGGTGTCATCTTAATTTGTTTTAGTAACATCCAGTATTGGTATGTTGAACATTCGAGTAACAGATAGTTATCTTAAGTTGTTTCAGTAACATCAAGTATTGGTATGTTGAACATTCGAGTAGCAGGGAGTAATCTTAAGTCGTTTCAGTGACAGCCAGTATTGGTACGTTTAACATTCGAATAGCAGGGTGTCATCTTAAGTTGTTTCAGTAACATCAAGTATTGGTACGTTGAACATTCGAGTAACGGGGAGTAATCTTAAGTTGTTTCAGTAGCAAACAGTATTGGTACTTTGAACATTGGTGTAACAGGGATTAATATTAAATCGTTTCAGTATTAGCCAGTATTGGTATGTTGAACATTCGAGTAA
>NW_018475286.1:0-970 GCF_002113885.1 Mizuhopecten yessoensis | reverse complement strand
AGGGATTAAATGTCCATGTGAAGGAAGTAAATATAGAAAAAAAAATCGTTTTTTATCGTTTTCGTTAATCTTATTTTTTCTCTATATATATATATGAAAAGCATGAGATGCAGTGATTTATATTATATTTGTATGCTTATTTTCGCAGACAGATTCGTTTTCGTTAAAAAGCTCAAGGGGAAAGTCGATATGTTTAAAATGGTAGCCAGTCTAAACGCATGTTCAGAGTTTCTGAGATTATTCTGGTCTTTGGAATGAGAGAAAAATACTCTTTCATACCCCGGAGTGTAGAATAGAAAAATTGAAACCTTGAGATTTTCAAATTTGATAAAACCCAAGGTTTGCCTACACCCCTGGTCATGAAAGAGGCTTAATATATTTAAAATGATTGTGATTCCTCATTATTTGTTCGTATAACAGATACATCTGTATCACAAACAGTGATAGTATGACTTGCCAATAGAATAAGTATATTCTAAGTATTTATTTACATCGTTCTCCATGTTAAGTTGCATGGTATAGTCAATATCGTTTTTTATTGTAAATTGTCAGGTGATTTTATTATAGAATGACTCTTACATACCTCTTACGATGTCAGATACATTGCCGTATATTTCAGTGAGGAATTAGTTGATCTTCTAACGTCATGTTTTGTAAGTTGATAAATGGTTTCTTTAATATCTTGTTTTTATCGTTTTTGGAATGACGTATTTACCCGCATGCTAGTCGGTAACATAAGGATTCAGTCTGAATTAAGTTCACATATATATAAAAATATCGATGAGAACATGCGGGTTCCATCTGGTTATGTTGTCAGTTTATGCTTTGCTGTAAAACATATTTTAAACAGAAGCAGTATTATGTTTGCTAGCACGATATAAAACTCATATACCTCCTATTCGTCAGGGTATACCAAAATTATCGAAAATACCTTGCTCCTGTTTGTATAAATGTTAAATATTTAAAGATG
>NW_018475285.1:0-970 GCF_002113885.1 Mizuhopecten yessoensis | reverse complement strand
AATAGCAGCGTACGGCGGCAATTGGTGATAATTTTGTACGATGAGTAATCCCTGTAACATGGCATGCATCACATTTTGTTTTAAAAGTATATGATAAAGTGGAATGTGCGGGCTTCATATTTTAAATGTTGCATTTGGTTTGAGACTACATTTTTAGTCATTTACAAATCTGTGTCTATACATCAAAAGCTAGCTTCCATATAGTTTATGTTTGTACTCAACACAAGTGTAAATATTGTTGCATAAACACTTTTGCGGAATCAGGATCGAGCAGTATATGACTACATGTCAGTAGGCAAATGTAAGTCGTAAACAACGCGACAATTCAGACCATAATTTGACGTCACCTCACGAAAACGCATATAATTTGACGGTGAGACCCATAGAGTTTCGGACTGGAGATTGTTAAGGTATAATATATCCTGCTGTTATTGCAATATTTCAACATTATTGGTTGGTGGGTTTATATGAGGTCTGTACAAAGGGAAAGTAAATATGTGCTGTACTGAGGGAAATCTTCGCACCAGGTTAACTTTCACTTTATACTTTGTGATAAGGTCACATTTATCATAACCAACATATGCATAGTATACTAACATACATTCATTACATACGTACATGTCAGGGGCGAAATACACAGTGCGCCAATAGGGACTGTTCTTTTGAAGGCCCAACGTTGAATAGACGAAAATATCTCAGTATTTATAAATGTGGTTTACTATGGGACCTGCACATTCCCAATACATGTAGGAGCGATTTATACAAAGACTTAATTTAATCTACAGAACATGTTGGTGTATAGGTAGTTATGTTCATATATTGACCACTGTAGTCATTACTAGTTTGTGTAGTCGAACTTCATTAGTACATACACTACAGTGTAATAACCTGACGAGAGTGTAATACCCTGACTACAGTATAATAACCTGACTACAGTGTAATAACCTGACTACAGTGTAATACCCTGACT
>NW_018475284.1:0-970 GCF_002113885.1 Mizuhopecten yessoensis | reverse complement strand
TCTCAAGCCGCGAAAACCTTATCAGAGAAAGGATATTGATATGTGGCCGTTTGCTCTGTTGCAGAACTCCAAAGAGGCTGTCTTTCAAATGTCTAAAAGATTTTGGATTTTATCTTCTTTTTTTATCTCTCGAAACGTTCGCAGATAATAAGATAGGGGTTTAACGACAAAAGCAAAATCCAAAATAAAAAAAAGTAATGATCGAACATAAAGCTAGGTTTGACACAGGCATGACCTTTTATAGTTTTAGTTGCAGCGACGTCTAAGTATCAATTATGCGTCGCTGAGACGCTTGATAGACCATTATCGTAGTAGTGTCGTGTACAAAACGCCGGGAATCTATGTCTATAAATAACTCGATCATGTGCACACAATTTTTATAGCTTTCGGTTTAGCGATAGGTCTAAGCATCACATGCACGCTAAATCTCCATTTTGACCGGCTGGATATGAATGTTGAGATGGCTTCAAGCCTATCCTTCTCCAAGAGGAAGCTTAAATTTAGCAAAGACCTGAGAAAATTACGTACTTTGAAAAGTTGCCGATTGGAGAGCCTGGTGGGTAATCTCAATATATACAGACTTAGTGAACTGTACATTCTGTTTGATAACATTTAATCACAAATGATTGAGGCCATTGTGTTGTAACAGCATCAAATAATATAAAGAAGAGCAGGAAAAAATAAGGCAATGACGATCGGAAGTGAAAGGGTATGGAGTCACCTGCCCGATCTCGTGGGTTTTCTCAGGGTACATGTACACCGGTTTCCTCCCATATTAAGAACCCCCGCGCGCTAGCATACTTCAAAATATACATATACTTTATGCAATTTGAACTCCTGTTTTCGTAATCAATACAAAAAATAAAACCAACAGACAATTGTTTTTCATGAAAGCTCCATTCACAAAGAAGTAGAATAATGGATATTTAACGAGTGAAAGGTGGGTTTAACAGGAATATAATGAAAGGCA
>NW_018475283.1:0-970 GCF_002113885.1 Mizuhopecten yessoensis | reverse complement strand
TGTAAACATCATCTGAAATCCGTGGTAACATCCCTGTCGTGTAATAATACATAACATTGGTACTTCCAGGACATTTGGATGTAACGGTTAACTGTAATTAGGCTTAACATGTACACATAGATAACATCTAAGTGTGCATACGTTTTAAGCGTAGCCGAATCGTCTTGTTGATTAGATTGTTTTTGTGTATATATTTTAACACTTTTGTGTATATATTTTAACACTTTAATGTATACATGCTTAACTAGTCATTTTGTTTTTGGTAAGACACTGACTACATATCGAACTAGACTCGAAATGTCAGATATGAGACTGTGTACAATACTACATATTTACCATTCCCAGGAGTTGGTGTTTACAAAACGTATGCGTATTTTTTGTTAATACAAATTCAGTGTATAAAAATGCTAGCAAAGATTATTTTATATACCGTATCAGGCACGATAAAAAGATTGCTTCCTGGTGTGCCATATACAAAATTATAAAAATTAAAGAAAGGCTCTTAGATTTTGTATGTTTTTTGAAAAAATATATACAATTAATGATTTAGTATGTACGGCTTCGCCACGAAAAGAAAACCGTATTGGTCATACTACCTTATTATTTCATTTAGAAGAGAAAAGCGAACTTTTATATGCAAAATGAATGCAATTTACTTTCTATTTTGTTTTTGATAATGCGCGTTCTATATCGACTGTTTCGACTGATTAGAAATGAAGAATCCACGAAAAGCACTTGTCGGTTAATTTTGTTTTACAAATGATTCATACACAGGACATTGCCTGTTATATATAAAACTAAATTTGTGTTATACACATATAGATACAGTTGCAGATAACAGAAACATCCGATTACTAATTCAGTGCCTTTTTTTGAGGCACGATAGTCTAGTGGTAGGACGCCGTACTGGTGATCGAAGGGTTGCGGGTTCGAGTCACGTCACGGTACTGTGTCGTATCTTTGAACAAGA
>NW_018475282.1:0-970 GCF_002113885.1 Mizuhopecten yessoensis | reverse complement strand
TAGGGAAGTGTCCATGGCTACACAAACTCACACAGACCTAAAGTGACTGGCTCAGTGGTAGGGAAGTGTCCATGACTACACAAACTCACACAGACCTAAAGTGGCTGGCTCAGTGGTAAGGCAGTGTTTATGCTTACACAAACTCATACAGACCTAAGATGGCTCAGTGGTAGGGCAGTTTGTGTAGCCATGGACACTACCCTACCACTGAGCCAGCCACTTAAGTTCTATGTGGGTTTGTGTTGCCATGGCCACTATCCTATCACTGAGCCACTTTAGGTCTGTATGAGTTTGTGTAGCCATGGACACTCCCCTACCACTGAGCCACTTTACTGAGCCAGCCACTTAAGTTCTATGTGGGTTTGTTTTGCCATGGCCACTATCCTATCACTGAGCCACTTTAGGTCTGAATGAGTTTGTGTAGCCATGGACGCTACCCTACCACTGAGCCACTTTAGGTCTGTATGAACANCTTTAGGTCTGTATGAGTTTGTGTAGCCATGGACACTATCCTACCACTGAGCCACTTTAGGTCTGTATGAGTTTGTGTAGCCATGGACACTACCCTACCACTGAGCCACTTTAGGTCTGTATGAGTTTGTGTAGCCATGGACACTACCCTACCACTGAGCCACTTTAGGTCTGTGTGAGTTTGTGTAGCCATGGGCACTATCGTACCACTGAGCCACTTTAGGTCTGTGTTAGTTTGTGTAGCCATGGACACTACCCTACCACTGAGCCACTTTAGGTCTGTATGAGTTTGTGTAGGCATGGACACTACCCTACCACTGAGCAACTTTAGGTCTGTATGAGTTTGTGTAGGCATGGACACTACCCTACCACTGAGCCACTTTAGGTCTGTATGAGTTTGTGTAGGCATGAAAACTACCCTACCACTGAGCCACTTTAGGTCTATACGAGTTTTTGTAGCCATGGACACTACCCTACCACTGAGCCACTTTAGGTCTGT
>NW_018475281.1:0-970 GCF_002113885.1 Mizuhopecten yessoensis | reverse complement strand
AATTTGGTACTCGGCGATTGCCACAAAAAATTGTAGGGAAGGATATTTCTTCTGCATCTTTGTCAGAATATAGACTTAAAAGACACTGTCCTTCACCAGGAGCAAATGTGTATACAGAATCATTCTGAGGACATAATGGTTCTATTCATGTGTCTGCGTTACAAATGACACGGTCATCATCTTCTATTTCACTGAAAGTGTCCGACTCATTACCTTCATCATCAGATTGCTTATTATCTTGGGCAGAAGAATTTGTCATAAATGTTTCAATGATTTCCTTGTTTCCTTTATCAACTTTTGAAAACCAATGTTCGTCTAATTCTACACCCGATTCTCTATATAGAGCACCATTTTTGAAAAGCCAATGTAAAGCTTGAAGAACACAATGAGGTCGAATATTTTCAGTAAATTCACATTTTTTGTATGACAATTTTCTTTTTATTTTAACTATTGTAGTATTGTAGTTTGTTCAAACTGAAGTGGCAAAGCTTTGATTGTTGGTTGTATATCAACGGGAACATTCACCACATTTCCATGAATATTCAACTGACCACCTCTTGGAAGTTCTCGCATCTGCATAAAAGGAATTCGCAATGCAACTAATCTTTCTTCAAGTTGATGCAAATGCAATTGTGCTGGCTTCTCTGGGAAAAACATTTTATTTGCAGCTGATAAAGCTGGCATTTTGCCATTCTTTACATTAGTTAAGCATGTTCTACAAATCCACTCCTTGGTTTTTTTTTTATTTGTATGCTGTGGTACATTTTTGGAAAAGTGAACTTTGGTCAACATTTTCGTTTACTTCTGTGACAGAATGCTTACACCACGTTTGGTGACAACTTGTACACACATACACTGGGCCTTGTGATATAACCTTGTGAAATATGTCAATCACATTCAGACTAGATCCTTTTTTGTATCAGATTTCTTTCTGTTGATATGCAGGAAGTTTTCTATAGATCCTTTTTTT
>NW_018475280.1:0-969 GCF_002113885.1 Mizuhopecten yessoensis | reverse complement strand
GATTTTATTGGATGTTAACAGGGTACGTCGGATTTCAGAAGTAATATGTTACCTACCACGAATGGCAATCGTTTGCTCCTAAAACAGCGTAGTTGCATTGAACTTGTAAACTATATATTGTTCTATTCATCGGTCAACGCTTGCTTACATTGTGGATTAGCTTGTGGAAGTAGGACGGCTAATTTTAACGTTTCCTAATAACGGGACGCCCATGGATATCCCGAACGCCCTCTGCTGGCGACAGGTTGGGTTATTAATTGGTAAATCCAAAACCAAACGGGAACTGTCGACACTTTCCGTAAACGAGAAATAAAGTATTTTCTCGTTTACGAAAATATTTTCTCGTTTACGGAAAGTGCCGACGGTTGCCGATCCGCGATTGAACATTGTTTTGCTGATGATGCGACTGATTCTCGATACCCGGTAGCGCAAGCGCAAAGACGTTGTTAAAACGAGAGTGCCGCCGTCCTCAAAACTTCGCCTCGATCACGTGCACGCACCCATTCAATTTCCCCGACACTACTACAAGTACTTTTAAATGCGGTTACAAATGTACCGCCACAAATACCACCCCGGGTCATCACTGTCTATGTACCAAAATGACACAGCAGTTCTCGAGGCGTTCAACCGACGTCTCCAGAATCTACACCTCCAATTACCATATAACAAGCAGACATGTCAAAATTGGGTCTTGTGTAAGGGTGCCGCGTTTTTAATCGGTATACTTTCGAGCGGTTTCCCATAGTTTGGGTAGATGCTAAACTCGTTCAACCAGACTATTGTTATCTGCGCAATCTACGCCGAATTACATGTGATCAAGCGTCTGGTTGAACGAGACTAGTTAGCTATAGATACACGACGACCACAGTCTCACGTTCAGGAATAATGCAATTAATTGCGCAGATGCAACAGCCATATCCGGCGGTCTTCTCGAGCGGTCGTTACACGTTGTCTGCCGCTTCGCAAAAA
>NW_018475279.1:0-969 GCF_002113885.1 Mizuhopecten yessoensis | reverse complement strand
AAGTTGTCAGTAGTACACGTCGGTACATTTTAACATGCAAACCAGGATTATGGATTTGAACAAAAACCAACGTAAGTACATATATATTTCTATGTAAACTGAATTATTAACAAATATTGTTCTAGCATTTTGTCTGAATGGCTAAGATTGGATCATTTGTCAGGGAAATGGTAATTGTCTCCATACATTTATTACATAGTATATCATCTTATCCCATATTGTGTCGCTGCAATATATTGCAAACCACTCTCATTTACTATGAATAGCATAGCAACGTTACACTTTTCAATGTTCCCTGCCAGTGGTTTCAAATCATTAAAATAGTATTCCGAGTACTTTCAATATTCGAAAAAGCGTTATGAATATAAATATCATTGACTATACCTTTTCTTGCATCTTGAGACCATGGTAATGCAATTCAACTTCTTAATTGAAATTATTGTCATGTAATGAATAAAAAGAATATTGTTTTAATAACCATTATATAATCTGTCCGTTTCATGACGGGTAAACATATTAATCAGTTTTGATATAATGATCAATAGTGTTATTTCCGGTAAAAAAGAAGTTAACAATTGAATAGAGCAATGTATGGCTACTGACTTGGTGTAACGTACATTCCACCGAAGAAGCGATACTAAACCTCGCTTATCTACTTCCTGGATAGCTATTCAAACTCATCGCTATATCGTATATATTTCTTGCAGCATTCTATAATCATATGAGAAAATGTAAAACGTAGGAAGTTTGTCTATCATTTATAAATCAATATAACCTTGTTGTACATAGTAGTACACACGTGTTTCAGGCCGTTACGTCCGTATGTCATTTGTTAAAGGAATGTGTGGTGTTATTCGCCCGTTTCATGGCGTAGACTTTTAACAATGACAATACATCTGTTATTGATCGCGGTGCAATACTGCTTGAATAGAAAAACAAATTAAAAGAGATAATCAACTACACCATGTA
>NW_018475278.1:0-969 GCF_002113885.1 Mizuhopecten yessoensis | reverse complement strand
GGTGAGGGGTCATGGGTGGGAGCATTCATTATAAGGGTGAGGGTTTTTTCAGTCTCAGCGATTTTGTGAAATATAGTACATTCATCATTATTGTATTCTATATCATAAACGGTAAAACCTGTTTCGGGTTTGCCTTACACAAGTAATTCATTCTAATACCTTCATGTGTCTTAAATCTTCTTTTTCATCTTACTCTCGTACTTTTTAAGCATACGTTTATTGTTCACCAAAACACTTCGATTTTTCAGTCCAGCCTCTGCGTGTTTTTAACGGGTACCTTGTCGGGACCCTGGCTTGAGAGCGTTCTGTCTACGTATAACTTGCCGTACGACAGCCTACTCTGACTTCCCTGTTCTTGCTTCTGCTTCACGACGCGCAGTAGTTCTTTACGTTTAGCGAAGATCTCGGGCGGAAAATGTTAATAAGGGCACCTAGTTACATAGTCAACAACTTTAATGATAAAACGATTCTATCTGTCTGTCAGAGTTTTTTTTTATATGTACACCAAATCAACTGCAACTCTCGTGAAAGGGGTATCAATCAGGGGCGTGGTTCCTGGGTATCAATCAGCGGTATGGTTCCTGGGTATCAATCAGCGGCGTTGTTCATGAGTATCAATCAGCGGCGAGGTACCTGGGTGTCAATCAGCAGCGTGCACGTGGTTCCTTGGTATCAATCAGCGGCGTGGTTCCTGGGTATCAATCAGCGGCGAGGTACCTTGGTATCAATCAGCGGCGTGGTTCCTTGGTATCAATCAGCGAGGTGGTTCCTGGGTATCAATCAGCGGCGTGGTGTTCCTGGGTATCAATCAGCGGCGTTAGTCCTGGGTATCAATCAGCGGCATGGTTCATGGGTATCAATCAGCGGCATGGTTCCTGGGCCCGGTATCAATGAGCGGCGTGGTTCCTGGGTATCAATTAGCGTCATGGTTCCCGGGCCACGTATCAATTACCGGCGTGGTTCCAGGGC
>NW_018475277.1:0-969 GCF_002113885.1 Mizuhopecten yessoensis | reverse complement strand
TGTACACGTGACATTATCATATTTTTTTGCGCGAATAGTACAATGACAGCTTGATAAAAATAAGATAATAGGAGCCTTTTCATGGCTTCAACTCATGTTTGTTTAAGACTGAAGAGATCCAATGATGCTACAGATGGATATTTGGGTCAGTGTCAGTGGTAAATTAATCAACAGAAAAAATTCGGTGAGCCCACAACACTGCCTGTACAAGTACAATTGCATTGTAATACTGCGAGATAGTAGACAAGTGTACCTAAGGACAGTTAGACTACACAAACCTAATTATGTACAAATGTCAAGTGCTTACAAGGCTGAACAATTCAGCAATCAATGGTACAGCAATGTATGACAGTGGAGGTTTTACTTGGATAAAACACAATTGTGCAACAACGTGGGGATTAAGCCATTTTCTCCATTGATTTTCCCTTCAACTTCTCCATACCAGACTTCCCCTGGCATAGCCATAACCCACATTCCCTTTTTTTACTATCCACATTTGCTGGCACTATTTACAACGTTGAAAATTCAAGTATTATATTGTTGTTGGAAAACTACCATAAAAAGGATTTTCAACTGCTGTTCAACAGACTATTCAGTATACCGAATTGAGTATTGATTTGCTGTCTAAAGTGTTCCAATTTCAGCGCATTGCCAGCCCCTGTAACCTATTGTTGTTTTTGGTTATAATTCTATAATAATTAGGAACCACAATATTTGTAAGCACGATAGAATAATAAAACTGAAGTCAACAGATATTCTGTGAATGTAACTAATATGGTACAATTAAAATTAAAATGATGAATATATATGTCGTGGCTATCACTATTGCATTACATTCAGTAAATTTTCTACCGCTTTTGGAATGGGGCCTGTATTACCTGGTGACTTTGGGACAATTAAGTGATTTTTGCCTTAATTCACTCTAGTTTTTTGATAGCCCCGCCTTCTAATGCCGCGTGACAAAAATCT
>NW_018475276.1:0-969 GCF_002113885.1 Mizuhopecten yessoensis | reverse complement strand
AGATTGTACCCTTTCATTGCTACATTACTACAGTGTAGATTGTACTCTATCATGGCTACATTACTTCAGTGTAGATTATACCCTCTCATGGCTATAATGCTACAGTGTAAATTGTACCCTCACATGGCTACATTACTTCACTGTAGATTGTACCCTCANACTTTAGTGTAGATTGTACCCTTTCATTGCTACATTACTACAGTGTAGATTGTACTCTATCATGGCTACATTACTTCAGTGTAGATTATACCCTCTCATGGCTATAATGCTACAGTGTAAATTGTACCCTCACATGGCTACATTACTTCACTGTAGATTGTACCCTCACATGCCTACATTACTACATTGCAGACTGTACTCTATCATGGCTACATTACTTCACTGTAGATTGTACCCTCACATGGCTACATTGCTACAGAGTAGATTGTACTCTCTCATGGCTATATTGCTACAGTGTAGATTGTACCCTCTCATGGCTACATTGCTACAGTGTAGATTGTACCCTCTCATAGCTACATTTCTTCAGTGTAGATTGTACTCTATCATGGCTATATTGCTACAGGGTAGAATGTACCCTCTCATGGCTACATTATTTCAGTGTAGATTATACCCTCTCATGGCTATAATGCTACAGTGTAAATTGTACCCTCTCATGGCCACATTGCTACAGTGTAGATTGTACTTTCTCATGGCTATATTGCTACAGTGTTTATTGTACCCTCTCGTGGCTACATTACTACTGTGTTGATTGTACCCTCACATGGCTACTTTACTACAGTGTATATTGTATTCTCTCATGGCTTCATTACTATAGTGTAGATTGTACCCTCTCGTGGCTACATTACTACAGTGTAGAATGTACTTTCTCATGGCTATCTTGCTACAGTGTAGATTGTACCCTCACATGGGGATACATTACTACTCTGTAGATTGTACCCTCACATGGCTACATTACTACTGTGTAGATTG
>NW_018475275.1:0-969 GCF_002113885.1 Mizuhopecten yessoensis | reverse complement strand
TCATTTTGTTTTTCAAAAAGTGATTTCCCCAGATTTGGGACTTGTATAAACCATGGTTACCACATCAAAAAACGCAAAAAAAACTGTCTTGAATTGAATATTACCTACTCGGTAACTCACGTTTTAGCATAGGTTGTTCAACAGGATTTTTCACAATATTTACACATGTACAAAAATAGACTACATGAAAAGCTAGCTTTTGTTGTGTAGATTTGTAAATGGCCAAAAATGTAGTCTCAAACCAAATTCGATTATTATTTTTGATCATGAAACCCACATAGTCCACTTCATCATTTATATGCCAATTTTTGTGCTGATTTTTTTTTAAACTTTGTTATACGTAATATTACATGGGTTATTCATTGTACACAAATATCACCCACGGCCACCGTACGCTATTGTACACTGCTACCATACACTGTAGGTAATACTGTGCATGCACAGCACATGAGAAGCTAATTTTGGTCATGTACCAATAGCTCAGTTAACATACACATCTTAAGCCTTGGAATATTAACAGTAACAATTCATGTGTTTGCGTCTGGCTATCGAGTTGATACAGAAGTGAACTGACTGCCACCTCCCCTGTGAACTGACTGGATCACTTGTATTATTATTTCAGCCCTCACACTCTCACTAACGCAAGATTACCTTATCAATAAATAGTTCAACATCTCGATACGTACATACTAGCTGTAAAAATATACTTATATTCTGTTATATTTACAAAAAGTGTTCTGTAAACATGTAACATGTACTCCCACAATTATTACTTTGGGAGGAAAACGTTGTAGAATTTCATAGCTTTTTTTGCTCCATGGTTTCTACCAGCATTCATACTCAATGGGTAACGCTTACTTACGCTCTCTGCACCCATAGACTGTACAATATTTGTAGCCACATTAGCAGCGCCATTGATATGTGAGCAAACTATAATATATACAACACACGTGTTTCATTACATGTATG
>NW_018475274.1:0-969 GCF_002113885.1 Mizuhopecten yessoensis | reverse complement strand
AATGGGGAATCTGTCGATAGAGATCAGTGTAAGTAAAAACGATTATAACATCTCTTCAATATTAAATCTGGTTTGAGTTAAATTTAATATGCAGGAATTCTCCACTCTCTTTTGCTATAAATACGCGTTTATTGTCTGATACATCCGTGTTATACATTATAAAGCACATTTTCACAGCGGTCTCTATTCATACATACATGGTTGGTATTGGTCATGTGACAACGAAAGATTAAATAAGCCAAATTAGACTAACATGGTTTACATTTTTTGTTTATATCATGTTATTGAATGTGCCCTTCAGTATTTCTGAGGATTTAAATGACGTATTATTATCATTGATATTATAATCTGTTTTATATTTTTCGAATTATTGTTTGGGATAAAACATGGACATATTTAAACCATTTGTATTCTTTGTTTTCTTTTCAAAACACTCTCTCTTTCTTGGCCTTTTTTCCTTGTAAGACATTTATTGTTGTAATGTTTTGCAGAATCAATCTGGAACACTTAAAACACAAATGCTCGTGGCATATGGTCCGCAGGGATCTGAATGGAACTATTGGTCAACTGTCGTTAACGCCCTCACATTTGATGCATTGATAGCCATCAGAGGAGTACGTGGTGCCGGTACAAGGTCAGACATCTGTTTCGACGATGTGCTGATTGACCTGTGCTGAATAATACATATTCAGTTTCAGTTGACAATCAAAACGCATAACTGATAAAGACGATATTGAATGGAACACTATAATGTGCTGTATTCAAAAATGTGGTATTTTACTGGATTGTTTGTCATGAAGCATTCTATTTTAATGAATTGTTCAGTAATAGCCACTGACTCTAGTCTGACAGTAGTTTTAAAATGTTGTAAATATAAACACAATGCCCATTTAAACGATATTTACTCTTCTTCAAGCGTTTTCAAATGTCCAATACGGTTTGCATTCAAATGTAAATACCTCTATTATC
>NW_018475273.1:0-969 GCF_002113885.1 Mizuhopecten yessoensis | reverse complement strand
TGTATGGATATTGCTACAAACACTTCATCTAAAATGAGCTGATATGGATATTTCTACAAACATTATATTTACAATGTGTACATATGGATATTGTTACTAACAATATATCTAAAATATGTAGATATGAATATTGCTAAAAACACTATATCTACAATGTGTAGATATGGATATTGCATCAAACACTATATCTACAATGTGTATGTATGGATATTGCTACAAACAAAACCACTATATCTACAATGTGTAGAAATAGATACTGCTACAACCACTATATCTATGATGTGTAGATATGGATATTGCTACAAACACTATATGTACAATGTGTAGATTTGGATATTGCTACCAACACAATATCTATGATGTGTAGATATGGATATTGCAACAAACACTATATGTACAATGTGTAGATATGGATATTGCTTCAAACATTATATCNTGCTGCAAACAAAAAACATTATATCTACAATGTGTAGATATGGATATTGCTTCAAACATTATATCTACAATGTGTATGTATGGATATTGCTACAAATAAAAACCACTATATCTACAATGTATAGATATGGATATTACTATAAACAAAAACGCTATATATACAATGCTTAGATATGGATATTGCTTCAAACACTATATCTACAATGTGTAGATTTGGATATTGCTAACAACACTATATCTATGATGTATAGATATGCATATTGCTACAAACAACAAACACTATATTTACAATGTATAGATATGGATATTGCTACAAACACTCTATCCACAATGTAAAGATATAAATATTGCTACAAACACTTTATCTACAATGTGCAGATATAGATATTGATACAAACACTCTATCTACAATGTGTAGATATGGATATTGATATAAACACCACAGCTACATTGTGTAGATATGGATATTGCAACAAACAGAAACCCTATATCTACAATGTATAGATATGGATATTGCTATAAACAAAAACACTA
>NW_018475272.1:562-969 GCF_002113885.1 Mizuhopecten yessoensis | reverse complement strand
CCCTATGTATCCCACACAGTGATCTGACTTACCTATTGTAGGACGTATGTATCTCACACAGTGGTGTGACTTACCTATTGTAGGACGGTATGTATCCCACACAGTGATCTGACTTACCTATTGTAGGACCGTATGTATCCGACACAGTGGTGTGACTTACCTATTGTAGGACGGTATGTATCCCACACAGTGGTCTGACTTACCTATTGTAGGACCGGATGTATCCCACACAGTGGTGTGACTTACCTATTGTAGGACAGTATGTAACCCACACAGTGATCTGACTTGCCTATTGTAGGACGGTATGTAACCCACACAGTGGTCTGATTTACCTATTGTAGGACGGTATGTATCCCACACAGTGGTCTGACTTACCTATTGTAGGACGGTATGTATCCCACACAGTG
>NW_018475272.1:0-342 GCF_002113885.1 Mizuhopecten yessoensis | reverse complement strand
GTATGTATCCCACACAGTGGTCTGACTTACCTATTGTAGGACGGTATGTAACCCACAGTGATCTGACTAACCTATTGTAGGACCGTATGTATCCAACACAGTGATCTGACTTACCTATTGTAGGACCGTATGTATCCCACACAGTGATCTGACTTACCTATTGTAGGACGGTATGTATCCCACACAGTGGTCTGATTTACCTATTGTAGGACGGTATGTATCCCACACAGTGGGCTGACTTACCTATTGTAGGACGGTATGTATCCCACACAGTGGTCTGACTTACCTATTGTAGCACGTATGTATCCCACACAGTGGTCTGACTTACCTATTGTAGGACGG
>NW_018475271.1:0-968 GCF_002113885.1 Mizuhopecten yessoensis | reverse complement strand
ATACGGGCGAGTGAAACACCCTGAGCATACTGTCATTGGGTTTCTTTAAATCGGGTTACAATAATAATAAAAGGACATATTTCAAATTGAGCCATTATTTATAGAATATTTTAATTCATCCAGATCTGTACAGATGTGTAATAAACCTCAACATCCATACCTCGTTCAACATTTTCACACGTATCAAATGCATTGCAATGAATGTTCAACGACAAATATTTGCTGTAGTTAAGAGAAAAATAAAGGAAAATGATTCAGATGGGTTGGATAATTTGTTTTTACAGATTTATGTTAATTTTCAAAGACTTAAGTGTAAATCAAATGTTTTTCAAAATGGATTTTATTTTTTTAAGATGAAAATGGTTTTCCAAAATAATTATATCACCTTTGTGATAAATAAGTCGGAACAGTTGATCTGTTATAATACTTTGTAAATAAAATACGAAATCAACCAAAAAGGATGAAATCAAAAAAGAAACTCGATATAGATAAAGGAAGCGAGAAGACGAAGTCATGAAAACAAAAGGATCAGCCAAACTTCTCTGGAGGAGAAGGAGTATAGTGTATCACACCGTACTGGTGATATGGGTACACACAGAGGAACATGTCGGTCAACAACGATCTTCAGGAGAAACACACGACCAAGTTACGAATTTATAGTATTCCATATCATAAATGACACAATGTTTACTGTCTTAATTTTACCCATTGACAGAATAAAATGCATAACGCATATGTTTTAACAAGTATTGCTAGTGTGCTGGCATACCTTTAATAAATACAATTATGGTTGTTTTGTATTATTGTAAACTATAACGATCGCCTCTCATATTAGTTATGTATTACATCAAAAACTTCATATCAGAAAACATGAATTCTCAAATATAAGGTATCAATTGATTTAGCA
The DNA here is from genome assembly GCF_002113885.1 of Mizuhopecten yessoensis. Taxonomy (NCBI): domain Eukaryota; kingdom Metazoa; phylum Mollusca; class Bivalvia; order Pectinida; family Pectinidae; genus Mizuhopecten; species Mizuhopecten yessoensis. Next base: position 61 of record NW_018475271.1, on the reverse strand, counting down.
AACTTATTTCTAATTCTTTGTGTTCTTTGTGACATTAATACTGGTTAAAATCATAGTCTGC
>NW_018475270.1:0-968 GCF_002113885.1 Mizuhopecten yessoensis | reverse complement strand
GGGAGACTCCCGATTTTGGACCCTTAAACTTAGTGTTTTCAACCAGTGAGTATGCTTAGCTGTTCCTATATTCTAAGATCTAATGATTTCATCTGATCGGAAAACTCAAAATATGTCACTTTAAAGGGTCATTTTGTCTCTAGGGGATGTATACACACATCTTATTAATGTTTTAATTTTGAGCATGCACAATCTCCCCAATGGAAATTTCAAAAAGTTTGCAAGTATAGATGAGGCTGTATAACAGCAAATCTTACATATTGATTATGAAAAATTGGTTTGTGCAAATTAATGTTAGCATTTGGTCGGTGCCACTTTAGATGAGTTACAGGTGCACGTGTAAATTGTAAAGTTGGAGCCATTAAAACATGTGAAGGAGATTTTTCTGTGTTTTTAAAGTTTAATTACTTATTAATTTATATAATATCACTATTCAATTATATTGTTGGTCTAATATTGAGATATGTATCATTACAACCATACCAAATAATTACCATGAGAAAAAAAACACCTAATATGCAAATTTTTGACAGGTCATTTACATAGTTTTGTGTATTGAACATTTTCCATTAACTTCATGAAATTGACAAAATCCACACACAGGGAAAGCTTGTTCACTTCAGTAATGTTCCATAGATAATGTTAGAGGAATCTGTGTTTTTCGATGTGGAAAAAAATGTGAAGCCATGTGTTTTCTGGCACCAACTTTATAACAGTGGATTCTTGTATGGTGTTCATTGCTCATTTTTTTTTCATGCGAGTCCTGGATATCATTTGCGAAATATTGAGGAATCCAATTACCATACTAATAGGTATAGTGGCAGAGTTCTCAAATTGTTGACAGGTCTGACAGGAAAAGCATGAATCCCGGACGCTGATATCTGTGACCTAAACAATTCTGATATGAGGATTTTGTAAACTGTTTCTTTTTTTTAAGCCGCTCTTGGCGAGAGCCGAGCGGCTTATTA
>NW_018475269.1:0-968 GCF_002113885.1 Mizuhopecten yessoensis | reverse complement strand
GGGTCATAATAAAGTAACAGGGGTCATAATAAAGTAACAGGGGTCTTCATAAAATAACAGGGGTCCTGACAAAGTAACAGGGGTCCTGATAAAGCAACAGGGGTCCTACTAAAGCAACAGGGGTCCTACTTAAGCAACAGGGGTCCTAATAAAGCAACAGGGGTCCTAATACAGTAACATTTTACGGCACTGTCTGGCCATTTTTGCTCATTATAAGTTCTTTAAACATAGCTGAAGATTTTAATTTGTTGCATTCCTTACCAAGAAAAGTAAATCCGGGCTTTTATTTACATATCAATATCGATATAGGTGTCGTTCAAAACCATTTTACTGTGTACTTTATTTTTCTTATTGATAGTTTGTATGCTTTCCTGCATTTTTGTTTTGTTGTGTACACATTACTGTACATAAGGTGTGCAATGATAAAAATAAGGAGCATAATTGGCAAACAAAACGGGGCTCAAAACAATGACACAGCAGTTTAATGGCATAAAATACACACTTCATACACTTTTAAAATAGAATGCTATAAAGTAACTCTTTAAATTTAGGTCAACAAAAAGGAAAAGTTGATATGATGCATATAGATGTAGAATACAGCGAAAAGGCAGAACGAACTATAAAATATATAAATATCAATGTCTTTAAATGGTATCAATTACGATATCTATTTCAATGTAACACGAATTATGACATCAAAATTAATTATTAAAGACATAATATTGTGATCTTTGATTTTTACAATTAATATTGTTTTAGTGAAATTAACGTGCTTAATATACAAGGCGCGAGTAAAGTGTGTCAATATCATTATTAATTTTAAAACATTGGGAATATTGATTTAAATCTGACAATTTTCATTACTTGATCTATCATTTGAATAGTGTGTACTAGGGTCGTTTGTGTATATGTTGTATTTTCAGTATATATAATCAGTATCGCACACTTATATATTTCAGCATTTTTTT
>NW_018475268.1:0-968 GCF_002113885.1 Mizuhopecten yessoensis | reverse complement strand
GGGGGGGGAGTCAGCCCACCATTTGTACAATTTTCAATTGACCAAAGGATGCTTCAGACCAAATATGGAAAAAATCCTTTCATATATATATAAATCCTACAGATATAGGAGTAAAAAGAATTTGCAATGTTTCCACTATTCGGCCCCACCCCTCAGGCCCCAGGGGGGCCAGACCCATGGATTTTNAAAATTGGTTCCCCTTCACCAAAGGATGCTTCAGAAAATATGAAACAAATCTTTTCATTCCTACAGAAGTAGAAGGATTTTAAAGAATTTGCTATGTTTCCCCTATTGGGCCCTGCCCATCAGGCCCCTCAGGGGCCAGACCCACGGTTTATACAAAATTGGTTCCCCTTCACCAAAGGATGCTTCAGAAAATATGAAACAAATCTTTTCATTCCTACAGAAGAAGAAGGATTTTAAAGAATTTGCTATGTTTCCCCTATTGGGCCCTGCCCATCAGGCCCCTCAGGGGCCAGCCCCACGGTTTATACAAAATTGGTTCCCTTTCACCGAAGGATGCTTCCGACTAAATATGGAACAAATCCATTCATTCCTACCGTAGAAACATCTACAGTTATGTTTTAGTCATTACCCAACCTCTTCTTAACTCCCCACCCCCACTTACTTTTTATGCAGGGGGGTACTTTTTGGTCAGGGTATAAAAAGTATCAGGGGGGTACATTTTGGTTGGGTGAATAAAAAGTATCCGGGGGGGTAGGGAGTTCAGGAGAGGTTGGTTAATGACTAAAACATAACTGTAGATGTTTATTCTTGACACCCCAAACCTTATTGTGTCCAGTGATTGAAAATTATTTTGGCATAATTTCCTGGCCCGGGATGGGGATTGGTGGGGTAGGGGTGGATAAATATTCTCCTGCTATGTCCTGTTAAAATTCTGAACTTAAGTGGGTTAGAAATATTCATATAAAAGATTTTTCATAGGGGGGTACTTTTTATATAGGGGG
>NW_018475267.1:0-968 GCF_002113885.1 Mizuhopecten yessoensis | reverse complement strand
TTGTATTATGAAGCGATTTAAATATGTTTTAATCACAAAGGAAAGTGCCCACACATTTCCTGTTATACAGTATGTTTAACAGTGTCAGATCACAAACTACTCGTCTTCTTTACCCGCTTTCTTCTTTCCTTTAACCAGCCTCGTTCCCTCGTACCCACACATTTCATGTTATACAGTATATTTAACAGTGTCAGACCACAAACTACTCGTCTTCTCTACCCGCTTTCTTGTTTCCTTTGGACAGCCTCGTTCCCTCGTACCCACACATTTCATGTTAAACAGTATGTTTAACAGTGTCGGACCACAAACTACTCGTCTTCTCTACCTGCTTTCTTCTTTCCTTTGAACAGCCTCGTTCCCTCGTACCCACACATTTCATGTTAAACAGTATGTTTAACAGTGTCGGACCACAAACTACTCGTCTTCTCTACCTGCTTTCTTCTTTCCTTTGAACAGCCTCGTTCCCTCGTACCCACACATTTCATGTTAAACAGTATATTTAACAGTGTCAGACCACAAACTACTCGTCTTCTCTACCCGCTTTCTTCTTTCCTTTGAATAGCCTCGTTCCCTCGTACCCACACATTTCATGTTATACAGTATATTTAACAGTGTCAGACCACAAACTACTCGTCTCCTCTACCCGCTTTCTTCTTTCCTTTGAATAGCCTCGTTCCCTCGTACCCACACATTTCATGTTATACAGTATGTTTAACAGTGTCCGACCACAAACTACTCGTCTTCTCTACCCGCTTTATTCTTCTCTTTGAATAGCCTCGTTCCCTCGTACCCACACATTTCATGTTATACAGTATGTTTAACAGTGTCGGACCACAAACTACTTGTCTTCTCTACCCGCTTTCTTCTTTCCTTTGAACAGCCTCGTTCCCTCGAACTCACACATTTCATGTTATACAGTATGATTAACAGTGTCCGACCACAAACTACTCGTCTTCTCTACCCGCTTT
>NW_018475266.1:0-968 GCF_002113885.1 Mizuhopecten yessoensis | reverse complement strand
AACAGATGACAGGCCTTTTTTTCAAAATATCTTATCAACACAGAACACTTCTAAGCTGTTTTGTTTTCATAGCGTCACACTATTTTACACTTTAAAGTCACACGATGTCCATTACCCACACAATTCCACTCAAGACATTGTCAAATTCTGTTCGGAAATCCATGAAGCTTTCGTATGTTTTGGACAACTGTAGCATGCATGCACATGTGTGAGCAACTGGACGTCGTTGCATGCCTTGCAACACGGTCAATTCAACAGTTATTTTGTCGATAGTTAGCAAGTCAGATCCAGTACATTACCTTATAAAAAGACCAAGTTTTTGCTTGTCCAAGTNGTGCATAGCAACTGTGGTTGAGTGGGCATCCATGTCATCCGGAAAAGAGAGTATCCCGACTACTTTCTTGTTGGAAAGGTTTAAAGCACTGTATATCTCATCAAGTATTGAAGTTGTAATGTCCATCTCATTAAAAACTTGTTTCCAACAGTTGCACACAAACATTGGAGTTTGAATGATCTCTTTGTGAGCCATTTCCAGCAAAATAGATTTGATGTTTTCCTGTGTAGGTGAACACTTTCCATTATGCATGTCCAGTGCCTCCAATAGGTCTTCCATGTCCACAGAGTCAAAATCCTCTACAGCCTTCTGAAATACTTCCTTGTCTGGGATTGATACGTAGTTGTGAAAGTCCTGCAGGAGGTCTGAGGGAAGGACATCCTCTTTTGAATCAATGCAATGCATTGCGAAGCAACGTGCCAGTTGAACAGGCCAGTATTTGACAAACTTGTACCCGTGTAATAGGATTCTACCCGCAGACCTCCATTCCATCTCACCAAAGTCATGTCGAAGACAAGGAACTTTAGCGGACCTTCCCATTGTGCAGCGATCATAAAACTCGCACCAAAAATTCTGTTAACAAGTCCCACCAGACTCCCCCTGTGTCTTCAGCCAATTCACTGTCTCCATTTGG
>NW_018475265.1:0-968 GCF_002113885.1 Mizuhopecten yessoensis | reverse complement strand
GAAAGACCTTGACCCACTTTCAAGTTCACAGATGTCAAATGTCATGAAATCTTCAAACGACTTCTTCTAAATAACAAAATGGCCTATGGTACTGATATTGGGACTGTAGCATGCTGGTATGAAGGGCGATTAAGTTTGTTCAAATGAATGACCTTGACCCACTTTCAAGTTGACAGCGGTTAAATCTCTTAAAATTTTCAAACAACATCTTCTCAATAACCTAAAGACCCAGGGTACTGATATTGGGCCTGTAGCATGCTTAGATAAAGGGCTACCAAGTTGGTTCAAATGAAAGACCCTGACCCACTTTCAAGGTCACAGATGTCAAATGTCATGAAATCTTCAAACGACTTCTTCTCAATAACAAAAAGGCACAGGGCACTGATATTGGGCCTGTAGCATGCTGGTATGAAGGGCTACCAAATTTGTTCAAATGAAAGACCTTGACCTATTTTCAAGGTCACAGGGGTCAAATGTCTTAAAATCTTCAAACAACTTCTTCTCAATAACCGAAAGGACAAGTGTACTGATATTGAGCCTGTAGCATGCCGAGATGAAGGACTGCCAAGTTTGTTCAAATGAATGGCCTTGACCCACTTTCAAGGTCACAGATGTCAATTGTCATAAAATCTTCAAACGACTTCTTCTCAATAACCAATAGGCCCAGGGTACTGAAATTGGGCCTGTTGCATGCTTGGATGAAAGGCTACCAAGTTTGTGCAAATGAATGTCTTAAAAACTTCTAACAACTTCTTTTCAATAACCGAAAGGCCAAGTAAACTGATATTGGGCTTGTAGCATGCTGGGATGAAGGGCTATTAAGTTTGTTCAAATGAATGGCCTTGACCCACTTTCAAGGTGACATGGGGTTAAATGTCTTAAAATCTTCAAACAACTTCTTCTCAATAACTGAAAGGACCAGTGTATTGATATTGAGACTGTAGCATGCTGAGATGAAGGGCTATTAA
>NW_018475264.1:0-967 GCF_002113885.1 Mizuhopecten yessoensis | reverse complement strand
CAGTTTCACCAGTCTGCTGTTAAAAGTTTGACTTGAACAGTCAATGCACCTAGAGCCAGACTTCTGTCTCAGTAGCTGATTCTGTGGTTCGAAAAAACCTGACAAGCTCCTTTTAAAACAATTTTGATGAGGCGTGTCATACGTATTTTAAAAGCAGAAAGACGTTCTTTTTTTGTGTTCGGACTACTAATTACAGCGAAACGAGTGTCCATGGCATCATCGACATCAGACCGTAAATACACCTGATCAGCAACCACCATATAGAACAAAAACATACCAACATTCAGTTTGTTTTCATCCGCAGCACAAACTTGGTATGATGGCTGATTTTGCCACCGTAACTATTAGCTTAAGCGCCTATCAGGCACGTTGTACACTTAGTGGGCTAAACGCTGGTAACAAATCCGCTTTTCTATCTGACAGCCATCCTCCAGTATTTTATTTTGATACTGAATTGTCAGGTATCAAGAATAGTTTTTGATAACAGCCACAGGGACCTGAGCATTTTATTGCAGCATTATAATTACTTACACCACAGAATTAGATTGTTATCTAAGTCACTGTTTACATCTAATCATTGGGGGTGTCATTTTTACCGAAAGTCGATCTAAAACCCCAAAACATGTAATATGACTCTGAACATGTCCAAACATGATTCGCAATGATGAAGACTACTGTATGATAAAGGGGGGATAATTCCTTTGAAAAGTACATAATGCGCACGGTACGAAACCAGTCGCTTTCGTTTAGTTGGTTCAACCATTTCAAATAGTTCCACATAATAAAGAAATGGATGTGCATGGACCTCCTAATGTTATACGGCCTCTTGAAAAATTGACACCCCCAACACTCACAATATACGCACCATATATATATTAGCTCTACCGTGGCTCTACAATCCCTATAGACGTTTGACAGTTGAACAGTTACCCGTCCGCCATCTTGGATCTGGGTCAAAAGCGTCAGG
>NW_018475263.1:0-967 GCF_002113885.1 Mizuhopecten yessoensis | reverse complement strand
TTTTTTTTATATTTTTTTATTGAGAAGTGACCAAATTTCATTTTCACTTATTTCTTATGGGTGTTTACTCCTATGACGAATTCAGATATTGAACCCTAGCTGTTATAATTTAATGGGCAGAGTTTTAAGCATTTTACCAATTCCACACCAAAACTACATACAAATGTATATTCCTAGGCTAGTAAAATATTTTGAAACCTCGGGCAGGGTATGTCTCACACCCTTAGTATACTTGAGTAACTACATGTTTCAGGATAATCAACAATATCATCCTACTGAATTTTAACATATTATTTTATTGCATTAGTTATTTTAAAGGTGTCATGAAATAATACTGTATTTGTCGTAATATATATATTTAGTCGATGTGATGTTTGCCAGTTTTATTAGATAATGTGTCAGGAAGTTTATTTCAATGTATTTTAACATTTATTTTAAGCATGAATACTTTAATAAGAATCCAAGAAGACTGATGCAATAAATTTGCCATAGTGAAACAAATTGTTGAGTTTGATGTTCATGATAATGTTCCTTGCCAGGCCAAAAAGGGGATACATGCATTAGGTGTTAGCTACTGTAGTGTAAAAATGCTGCCATATTGCATGATTATGACGATGATGATGATAGCTGATGGTTAGTGGCTTCTCTGTACTGTCTTTACATGATTCATCATATTGTTTATCAGATTACAAAAAAGTATAAACATATTTCTCAAAGTTTTCGATTTCAATACCTGAAAATTCTGCATAGATCATATTGGGATGTAGTTTTGAAGTTTGTACTGAACTGCAATCTGTTACAAACTTCAAATTAGCTACACATTGGTCGGGTGGTGCAGTGGATATAGCACACTTGCCTTTCACCAAGGCGGCCGCGGATCGATTCACCGATCCGACGTGAAAAAGTTGGGGTCACCTGCCCGACCACCTGGGTTTTCTCCGGGTACTCCGGTTTCCTCCCACACTAA
>NW_018475262.1:0-967 GCF_002113885.1 Mizuhopecten yessoensis | reverse complement strand
GAGAGATTGTCATATGACTGATACTAGAGAATAACCACGATAAGCATCTAAAGTAATGCAAAATGCTGTATCACTAGAAAACAGATAAAATGTTAAGATGTAAGTGTGTCATTAATGATATTGGTATGTGTGTTTTAACCTGCATGACGTTTCCAAGGAGAAACACACCAGACGACCTGCGGTTTCTTGTTTTATGAATAATCTTAATTTCATTTAAGCACACTTGTATCTGTAATTTGTTTAGTAAGTGCAATTAGGGGTATAAAAGAGTAGCATAGTACTTGGAACGTTTACGATCGCCATGCCTCTCAATATGGTGTAAGGTATGGCTAGAACGGCAATGCTTTTGGTATTACGCGCTGATAAGGTAAGTTCTTTTAAATGGTTGTTTCAAGGCGCTTTTAACGCCAATATGGTGTTTTTTATTTTTTTATTTCGGAAACAGATGTGTTGTAGATAAGTTGTTTAAAAATGCCTTGTAGATTCACTATGAAGTCATCCTTAAAATATCTGTATTAATGTGCCATAAACCGTAAAATAAATTGCTTGTTTATCCTCAGTCTATGTTTCTCTGCTGAAGAGTAAACTGTGCTATGGTCGGTTTTCGGTAACAGAAAGCTATAAACAACGAATATTTGTCCTATGGTGTTAAGGACTTCATTGGATTTAATTTCCGTCATCATGACTTTTTAAACGTTGGCGTTTGGTACGCAAGCGTTAACAATAAAGTTGTTTTTATTCAAATTTTGTCAGGAAAAACGACAAATTCTTTATTTAGGTTCGAGTAAGTGACTAATACTATATATTAAACACTAGGTTAGAACTGATGGTAAAAATGTTGTCTTTTGATGTCATCAGGTTACTTTGTAGTCGTGTTTGTTCGATAACTTCTTTTCTAATTATTCTCAGCCACTGAACGGGGATGTTTAATATCGTTAATCGTACAATTATGGTTTTGCTGGTAATT
>NW_018475261.1:0-967 GCF_002113885.1 Mizuhopecten yessoensis | reverse complement strand
GTCGTGTGTAGGTGAACCAGGTGTAAACAGAGATATCGATACGTTCCCGGAGGGTGTCGTGTGTATGTGTACCAGGTGTTTACAGCGTGGCGGTCACTAGACTGGTGACACGTCTCACAAGTAGTTACGATGTAGATAACGAATGTTTTATTACCATAAACGCATCTGTTAAGTGAATGTTGACGAGACTGTCAGTTTCATGTCCACGTTATCGCTTTAGAAATTCTCGGCTAAGACACGGAATGCAGCCGAAACATGGTACATACACCTAGCAACTTGAATCAACCTTTGTCAAATATATCGATTATAACTCAAGCGTCCAACTTATCGTTTTTATAGAACACGTAAATTCCAATTACATGGTCTCTCCTCCATTGTAAGACCTGTATATGTGCCTCGGAAGATGAAACATCTTTAACGGTATCTGGGTAAGCCAGAGAATGCATGCCCACAGACCTAAGGGGAAAAGGCCGGGAAGTATATCAATAGCATTTAATTGCAGTTTTTATCGTTTTTTAATGATATAAAACCACATTTTTTACAGCTCTGTTTTCTCACATTTATTTCATTCAACACCCCTACCCCCTTATTCATCCGCACGATTTTAAAATCAATCCGTACAGATGGTATGCCATGTAAATATTTATTACTTGTCATTCATAAAACAGAACGTCAAACAGAATGCAGTTTAATCAATAGCACTTCCACCCGAATCCAGTTTACATAATCCTTTATTTGACAGTGAATCAACCCCAATGCATTTTATGCCTTAACACCTTGATCAGAAGGCAGTTGTTTTAATAACGCGTCAGTTCGAAAGTATTTAATTTTTATAACACGCCCATCAGGTAGTAGTTTATATAATAACACGTCCACCAAAATGCAGTTTATATAATAACACGTCTATCTCAATGTACACTGCAGTTTATATTATACACGTCCACCAGAATGAAGTTTATATAATAAC
>NW_018475260.1:0-967 GCF_002113885.1 Mizuhopecten yessoensis | reverse complement strand
AACATATACAATATAGCTGGTAATACAGGGTCGAAACCTTGTACACATACAATACAGTTGGTAAAAAGGGGTCGAAACCTTCTACATTTACACTGTAGCTGAAATTTGTCTGGCACGCTTTACTTGAAATTCTAATTAACTTTTAGTCCCACATATTGACAAAATGAGCATGGTGTGGTTTAAGATAAATTTGTTTGGACTGTTTTATGGACCTACTAAATTTCTGGATACTATTAAAATGAATACAATGACAAAAGGTTGAAATAGAGCACCCGTTTCAAACAACAATTTCTTCCTGCTTATCTTTTTTTTGATCGGCTGTAGAACACAAGTATTGATGTGCGCGTGAGCATTACATTTATATGTACCTACGTACCTAAGTATGAAGTATATCTGTTTTTCTGTAGGATTGTCCCATTGCCATTACGCTATCGTCAGTCTATATGGTAACACGTCAATGTATTGGTACATGCTGTGTGTGTACTAACATTGACGTAACCATGATAGAGTAAGTAAACTAGATAAAATATACCAGTGTGTTAATATACAAGATTAAATTCATTGTCGACTAAAACAACAAGAATTGATGATACGCAAAAACACAGCAAACACTCGTGAAAGTTGGTATTCCGGACGTGGCAGGTTTTTGCAGGTGTGATAACCGCCATGAGATGTCATCTAACGATTCAAGGACATCATATCTGTCTCCAGCGATCTATTACACGGCCATCAAGTATATTATCGTGTCAGAAGTTAACCTTGCTAAGCTAAAGATAACTATTGTAAGTTGTAGATTAAAACCATATAATTAACCAATTAGTGTATATTTAAGGTTTAAGCAGCACAGTAAAGTGAAATATTCAGCTTAATACGAGTTGTCTGCGACTAACTTGACGTCAATGTTAATCAGCACAAATACGCTCCAGTTGTTGAGCCAGATCCTGTAACAATCAGGAACCGTCGGCAC
>NW_018475259.1:0-967 GCF_002113885.1 Mizuhopecten yessoensis | reverse complement strand
CATATTCGTGCGGTGTCATTTATACGCTAATGTATGAAATTCCAGCTATTTTAGTCGTTCTTGGTAAGTTAGGTTTTGTAATCCAGGAAGCTGATTGGTAGCTCTTCTCTGTACCCAATTTAATATTTTCTATGTACTTGGCATTTTCTTCGTCCAGGTGTTGGAAGCTTCTTCTGATGACTGTGGCCATTGCGTTAGCCTTTCTGATTTTTTTCACAGATATGTTGCTCAAATTTAAGTTAGTTTTCAATAATGACTCGTTTGTCTTTTTTCGCTCTCTGTTGACTAGAGGATATGATTTCCTACATTGTATGAAGTGACATTATTTTCTGATACATGTTTTCCTATATGCAAATGCTTATATTTATTTGGATGAAATTTGAGCAGCCAGGTATTGCTCCATTCTTGAATTCTATTGATGTCATCTTGTAGAATTATTCGGTCCTCTGGTTTCGAAATTGTTTTAAATACCTTCGTATCATCCGAAAACAAGTATGCTTTGGAGTCTACTACATTTGGGAGATCGTTAAAATAGATAACAAACAAGAAATGTCCCAGCACGGATCCCTGTGGAATTCCTGATGTGACGTTTGCCAGGTTTGACATTCCGCCGTTTACTGATACCCTTTTATATCGTGCAAAAACTCCTGGATCCAGTTTACAATTTTGCTTGTTGCACCATGCGATTTTAGTTTTTCTATTAATCTTTTATGATGTACTGTGTCAAACGATTTTTTCAGATATAAAACTAGACTGTTTATTGTTGAATAGCTTGTTCTTTTTCATATAATCCATGATGTGTCTCCTTACTAGGTTTTCCATAACTTTGCACACAATCGATGTCAGGCTAACTTGTCGATAGTTTCCAGCTGAACTTGTATCAACTTTCTTGTATATTGCTGTGACTTGTGTCATTTTACAGTCTTTTGATCCTGCATGTCTCGAGTGATATGTTAGAAGGTTTGGT
>NW_018475258.1:0-967 GCF_002113885.1 Mizuhopecten yessoensis | reverse complement strand
GAAATGTTGTGTTGTCTTATTTAGAAATATTGTGTATTCTTAGCAATGTTGTGTAGTCTTAGAAATGTTGTGTTGTCTTAGATATGTTGTGTTGTCTTAGAAATGTTGTGAAGTGTTAGAAACGTTGTGTAATCCTAGTGGTGTTGAGATATTGTAAGGTCTAAGATATATTGTGAAACATTTTAAGGGTTTGGTAAAGAGACACACTCTTACCTAATGTAAGACGACCACCATCTTATAGTATGGGGTATTGAGGTAAATCGTGAAATCTTCGAAATGTCAAAATACATTACATAGTGTTGCAGGAGATGTTCTGAATCCCGGTACTGTTAGTACACACAATAAACGGGCGTTCTCGATCAATAACATGCCTTATTCGAAATTCTCTTCTTTCATGCTAGACAAATTTCGTCACACCCAAAAATATGAATGTAGTATCTCAATGATGGAGGAAATCGATTGGAATAACCATTTTGATATTTTATTCTGTCAGATTGGGACAGAAACAATGACGCCTAGCTAGCTGACTCTAGGCAGGCAGCTGTGTGTTACATTAGAGAATCAAATACTGGCCTATATACTGACGGCAGGGGTTCGATTACTGGTGTGACAGACGATTTATCTGAGGTGTTGGCATCTCATGGTGAAAGGGATCTTCGGGGTAGTTTACTAAAATAGTTTCTTGAATAGAACGTTATAAGACATGTACGTGTCACAATTCATATAAAAAACATATATGCACATACCAAGTTGGTCGTTATTTCTAAAAAAGTAATTAACTGGAGAAGAAAATAAACAGAAAGAGCAAATAAGAATGACGCTTCATGCATATTAGCTTTCTGTAAAAGTACACATTGCTTTTTTTTTTTTTTTAATTTAAGTTAAATTACGTAACAAAAAGAGCGTACGGATGCTACTGAGTGTGATATCACTGTGAACGTTCGAGTGGTGTACGCTATGACACTCT
>NW_018475257.1:0-967 GCF_002113885.1 Mizuhopecten yessoensis | reverse complement strand
ATGTAATATACAACAACAGGTACACAAGGCTTATGTAATATACCACAACAAGTACAAAAGGCTTATGTAATATACAACAATAGGTACACAAGGATAATGTCATATACAACAACAGGGACACAAGGCTTATGTAATATACAACAATAGGTACACAAGGCTAATGTAATATAGCTTATGTAATATACCACAACAAGTTCAAAAGGCTTATGTAATATACAACAACAGGCACACAATGCTAATGGAATATACAACAACAGGGACTCAAGGCTTATGTAATATACAACAGGAGGTACACAAAGCTAATGTCATACAACAACAAGTACACAATGCTAATTTGATATACAATAACAGGTACACAGGGCTAATGTATTATACAACAACAGGTACACAAGGTTAATGTAATATACAACAAAATGTAAACAAGGCTAATGTCAGACAACAACAGGTACACAGGGCTCATGTATTATACAACAAGAGGTACACAAAGCTAATGTCACACAACACGAAGTACACAATGCTAATGTCATAAACAACAACAGGTACACAAGGTTAATGTAATATACAACAACATGTACACAAGGCTAATGTCATATACAAGACCAGGTAAACAAGGCTTATGTAATATACAACAACAGGTACACAAGGCTCATGTCATATACAACATCAGGTACACAAGGCTCATGTCATATACAACAACAGGTACACAAGGCTAATGTCAGACAACAACAGTTACACAGGGCTAATGTCATATACAACAAAAGGCACACAAGGCTACTGGCATAGACAACAACAGGCACACAATACTAATGGCATATACAACAACAGGGACACAAGGCTTATGTAATATACAACAACAGGTACACAGGGCTAATGTCATATACAACGACAGGTATACAAGGCTAATGGCATATACAACAACGGTCACACAATGCTAATGTCATATAAAACAACAGGGACACAAGGCTTA
>NW_018475256.1:0-967 GCF_002113885.1 Mizuhopecten yessoensis | reverse complement strand
GCCTCGTTCATTCCTTCAGAGAGTAGTATGGCTGCATTGTGTGGAAAGGTTGTGCTGTCTGTAGCCTCATTCATTCCGTCAGTGACTAGTAAGGCTGCATTTTGTGGAGAGGTTGTGTTGTCTATAGCCTCGTTCATTCCTTCAGAGACAAGCATGNCATTGTGTGGAGAGGTTGTGTTGTCTATAGCCTCGTTCATTCCTTCAGAGACTAGTATGGCTGCATTGTGTGGAGAGGTTGTGTTTTCTATAGCCTCGTTCATTCCTTCAGAGAATAGTATGGCTGCATTGTGTGGAGAGGTTGTGTTGTCTGTAGCCTCGTTCATTCCTTCAGAGACAAGCATGGCTGCATTGTGTGGAGAGGTTGTGTTGTCTATAGCCTCGTTCATTCCTTCAGAGACTAGTATGGCTGAATGGTGTGGAGAGGTTGTGTTTTCTATAGCCTCGTTCATTCCTTCAGAGAATAGTATGGCTGTGTTGTGTGGAGAGGTTGTGTTGTCTGTAGCCTCGTTCATTCCTTCAGAGACAAGCATGGCTGCATTGTGTGGAGAGGGTGTGTTGTCTGTAGCCTCGTTCATTCCTTCAGAGACTAGTATGGCTGAATGGTGTGGAGAGGTTGGGTTTTCTATAGCCTCGTTCATTCCTTCAGAGGATAGTATGGCTGTGTTGTGTGGAGAGGGTGTGTTGTCTGTAGCCTCGTTCATTCCTTCAGAGACTAGTAAGGCTACATTGTGTGGCGAGGTTGTGCTGTCTATAGCCTCGTTCACTCCTTCAGAGACTAGTAAGGCTGCATTGTATAGAGAGGTTGTGCTGTCTGTAGCCTCGTTCATTCCCTCAGTGACTAGTAAGGCTACATTGTGTGGAGAGGTTGTGTTGTCTGTAGGCTCGTTCATTTCTTCAGAGACTAGTAAGGCTGCATTGTATAGAGAGGTTGTGCTGTCTATAGCCTCGTTCATTCCTTCAGTGACTA
>NW_018475255.1:0-966 GCF_002113885.1 Mizuhopecten yessoensis | reverse complement strand
ACCATAGCTGTTAATAGGACGTAAAACACAAACAAACCAAACCCATTTCCTCCAGTACATTACTATTACATTAGTTATTCGGTATATTGCTTATGGCTAATACAATCTGCTGGCATTCAACAGCATAATGTCAGCAGGGTTGGTTTGTGAAATCGAAAACCCTGGCATTTAATAGCATGATATAAATTGAGTAACATTACATCAGTAATTTAGGCATTTTAAGTTGTTTCTATGTATTCAACAGTAACAAAAAGCAGGTGTGATTGTAATGTGAGAATATTTTAAAAGGATGAAAATATACTGTTAATGATAGGATCACATATTCATGTCTTGGAATTGAACTGATCAGGAAATTGTTGTTTTTGTAAAGACCTCCATCTGAAAGAGGGAATGAGGTTTCGTTTAAATTTTGAAACTCTCTCAACAAAGTTAAGGACGGAGGCGAAGGTATACCCAAATAAGAGTGTCTGAAACTTGATACTTATGATGGAAACCTTAGTTTGTGCTTGTGATTGACTTTTTGTTTCAGGGATATTGTTAGGAGTTATGCCCCTTTTCTGATTTCCTTCTAAAGATTTTGTCTGAAGCACTGCTACTTACATTATTGATTGATATTTATGAAACTTTTTACGCATCATCAGGACCCTTCAAATTTATAGCTGTGCCTGGACGATTTATTTTGGATTTGCACTATTTCTAGGAGTTATGCCCCTTTTTTTATATGAAAATCGATATAACAGTGTTTTTGTCTCGCCGCCACGAAGTAGCGGAAGTGAGACTAAGATGCTGCTATTACGGCGACGGCAGCGTCAACATTAAGTTTTTGGATTTTTGTTAGTTTCACTGAAAGTACAAGTGCTAGACCAAACTACATCTGAACCCATGCCTCAAATGCTGGAAGCGACCTACCTTTTATGGTCAATTGACTTTGTCAGCATCTCCATCAACATTAAGTGTTTGCGTTTA
>NW_018475254.1:0-966 GCF_002113885.1 Mizuhopecten yessoensis | reverse complement strand
ACACACAGGTATTACACATGTATATACTACCACACACAGGTATTACACATGTTTATACTACCACACACAGATAGTACACGTGTATATACTACCACACACAGGTATTACACAGGTAAACAGGTATACATTATTGATATGAACTTATACCTAAAAAAAAATCCATTCATGCTAGAATTAATGGGGTGTTTTTTCACTCTTTCAATTCTTATTTATATACGCGTGACTCCTACTCTCCGTCAAAAAAACTAAAATTAAAGTTAAAGCATTTCTTAAATTCTTGTATGATCACTACTAATATTGGTTTAGAAGTAAAAAAAAAAAACAGCATTGTAAAGATGAAATATTATTTGCATGGATTTAACAAACTTTTTGTGTGTAACTGTGACACGAAAAGTTCTTGGTGAATTCTTGCACATATACTTTTCTCTATTGCAATGTTTAACTATAATGCAGATAATTATTACAGTATATATGTCTCTGTGTCATTTGTCATTTAAAATGAGATCATTCATAATGAATGGAGAGGACATTGTGTTAGGCTGTGTCATCACATTGTATAACATTGGATTGATTTGGAAATATTGGTGGGGTTTTTGGTAAGATCTAAAACATTTTATTATTAGATCTTTAAATGAAGGGTACAAAAATGGGCAGTTATCTAATTGTACACAAATACAATGTCTCATAATATGTCTTCGAAAAGGTAATTCACCAGACAATATTTAAAGAATTGGAGACCTAGTGTTCTTCTGAACATAATTTATAGATTAGCATCTGCATGTATTGCAAATAGATTGAGATTAGTTTTAGACTCTATAATTTCTAAAACACAAACAGGTTTTTTAAGTGGGAGATACATTAGGGCAAATACACGCTTAATATATATGACATAATGAACTATACAAAGCGAAACATGATATTCCTGGACAACTTATTTTTATTGATTTTGAAAAGGCTTTCGACTCT
>NW_018475253.1:0-966 GCF_002113885.1 Mizuhopecten yessoensis | reverse complement strand
GAAGATATTTCTCCATGCACTGTGACTTCTTATTGCTCTATTTCTGGGCTAAACTCAGTGCCTGTGCTTGAAATGAAAAGACGGAGAGGAANAGGAAAATCTAAGACTTTCTGCAGATATAAGGTTACGTTGAACAGTTGAAAATTGATATACCTCTCTCTTCTGTATCATTGTATCTTTTGCTTTGTTTGCCAAAATGAAACATTTTGACTGCAATTTGTGTGAAGGTATATGGTAATACCACGTGTTATAATGGGTATCAAACAAAACGGCTCGGACGTTCAATAACAATGTGCGGCCTACACTCTGTGCCATATGGCTGGTCAAGAATTATCTATTGTAAAAAAAGTAAAAACTTGAATTCATAGAATATTTATTTCTATACTAAATTGATATGATAAAGTTACTGATCTATGTATATATGTTTATTGTAAATTTCATTTCAAAGTATAACTTAGATTAATAATAATTGTTCATAAGCACCACAAGCATTGATTTTTGAATAACTTGGCTACCTTCAGTCATAATTAAAATATAATTCCATATACGTCTGTTGCCACCTGTGTATTATTTATATGGAGAGGGCTGTACAAATGCTGTGACTGTCGTCAAATCCCATTGACAATATAACATACTGGTCAATACGGGAATCATTCGAGCGTATCAGAATGTTTCCCTCAACTACTTTGCTGTGCTATTATAGCTATCAGGTGAATTTCCTAATATGAAAAGGTTAATTTTTTTTCTAATGTTTCCCACCTATCAATATGAATATGCATAGGCATTGCAAAAATAGTCATGTTTACCTAGATACGTTTTTATGTAATGTCAGGAGCCTAATTAATTCAGTAAAATATCAGTTTAAAACAGTTATTTTCTGATTTTATCAGCTATATGTAGAATAATTAACTATATATAGCGTTCATATTTGTAACAGACATCTGTTGAGTTTCAAAAGAAAAGAGT
>NW_018475252.1:0-966 GCF_002113885.1 Mizuhopecten yessoensis | reverse complement strand
ACACATTATGTCGTTATATTCGACAGCAGGGGGACACATTATGTCATTATATTCGACAGCTGGGGGACACATTAGGTTGTTATATTCGACATCAGGGGGACACATTAGGTCGTTATGTTCGACAGCAGGGGGACACATTAGGTCGTTATGTTCGACAGCTGGGGGACACATTAGGTTGTTATATTCGAAATCAGGGGGACACATTTGGTTGTTATGTTCGACAGAAGGGGAACATATTAGGTCGTTATGTTCAAACAGCAGGGGGACACATTAGGTCGTTATGTTCAACAGCATGGAACACAATAGTTCGTTACGTTCGACAGCAGAGGGACACATTAGGTCGTTATATTCGACAGGTCGGGGGACACATTAGGTCGTTATGTTCGACAGCAGGGGGGACACATTAGGTCGTTATGTTCGACAGCAGGGGGGACACATTAGGTCGTTATGTTCGACAGGAGGGGGACACATTATGTCGTTATTTTCGACAGCTGGGGGCACATAAGGTCGTTATGTTCGACATCAGGGGGACACATTAGGTCATTATGTCCGACAGCAGGGGGACACATTAAGTCGTTATGTTCGACAGCAGGGGGACACATTAGGTCGTTATATTCGACAGCAGGGGGACAGATTTGGTTGTTATGTTCTACAGCAGAGGGACACATTAGGTCGTTATGTTCGGCAGGTCGGGGGACAGATTTGGTTGTTATGTTCTGCAGCAGAGGGACACATTAGGTCGTTATATTCGACAGGTCGGGGGACACATTAGGTCGTTATGTTCGGCAGGTCGGGGGACAGATTTGGTTGTTATGTTCTACAGCAGGGGGACACATTAGGTCGTTATATTCGACAGGTCGGGGGACACATTAGGTCGTTATGTTCGACAGGTCGGGGGACAGATTTGGTTGTTATGTTCTGCAGCAGAGGGACACATTAGGTCGTTATGTTCGACAGCAGGGGGAG
>NW_018475251.1:0-966 GCF_002113885.1 Mizuhopecten yessoensis | reverse complement strand
CTAGAAGATATTACCTTCTGTATACAGTAGAACCTTGGCAGGACATATTAATTTGTATGTACACTAGAAAATATTACCTTCTGAATACAGTAGAACCTTCGTAGGTCACATTGGTTTGTGTGTACACCAGAAGATATTACCTTCTGTATACATTGGAACCTTGGTAGGTAGAAGATATTACCTTTTGTATACAGTAGAACCCCCCTAGGACACATTGGTTTGTGTGTACACCAGAAGATATTACCTTCTGGTACACTAGAAAATATTACCCTCTGAATACAGTAGAAACTTGGTAGCACACATTGGTTTGTATACACTAAAAGATATTACCATCTGTATACAGTAGAACCTTGGGAGGGCACATTAGTTTTTGTGTACACCAGAAGATATTACCACATATTAATTTGTATTTACACTAGAAAATATCACCTTCTGAATACAGTAGAACCTTGGTAGCACACATTGGTTTGTATACACTAAAAGATATTACCTTCTGTATACAGTGTAACCTTGGAGGGACACATTAGGTTTTGTGTACACTAGAAGATATTACCTTCTGTATACATTGGAACCTTGGTAGGACACATTAGTTTGTGTACACTAGAAGATATTACCTTCTGTATACAGTATAACCTTGGAGGGACACATTAGGTTTTGTGTACACTAGAAGATATTACCTTCTGTATACAGTAGAACCTTGGTAGGTCACATTAGTTTTTGTGTACACCAGAAGATATTACCTTCTGTATACAGTAGAACCTTGGCAGGACACATTAGCTTGTATGTACACTAGATAATATTACCTTCTGTATACAGTAGAACCTTGGTAGGACACATTGGTTTGTGTGTACACCAGAAGATATTACCTTCTGTATACAGTAGAACCTTGGCAGGACACATTAGCTTGTATGTACACTAGATAATATTACCTTCTGTATACAGTAGAACCTTGGTAGGACACATTGG
>NW_018475250.1:0-966 GCF_002113885.1 Mizuhopecten yessoensis | reverse complement strand
TTTCTTACCTTGACACAACACAATAGCATTTTAACAGTTGATCGGGTTGCTAAAAATTTACGATATGGTGTAAAGAGATTAAAAAAGAAAAGCTTTTCAGTTCATTGTGTGTTTATGATATACAACATCTATACAAATGTAATAGCAAAATACACATACACTACACGCATGCATCTTGCACACAGGGGAGGCCGTCCTTAAATGACCTTAGCTGTTAATAGGACGTTAAACAAAATCAAACAAACAAACAAACAAAATAGCAAAATCTATCGGTAATTGCTTAGGGATATTCTAACTAATACAGGATATTCTAACTAGTTCACCATTGTGTAGAAATGTAAATACCGGTGCAATACTCATTTGTTAGCTTTGATTTGTTTTATTTCACCTTAAATACCCCCTCCTCCCCATCAAAAGCCAGGTTCAAAGTCAAGAGATCCACTTTGTCTTTGACCTTTGTGACCTTAATGTGAAAGAAATAGAATCAATCTTTGCAATATGAGAAAGATCTGTTTAGTTCTTCCTTTAGTCAATTTGTTTTTATGATCAGTCTCAAAATATAACATGCACAACGAGGGATCAAGGGGAACCTAAATTATCAAACTTGAGAGAGATCCCTTAAGTCATTCCTGAGAAATAGTACTAACAAACCTTCAATGTCAAAAATCATAAATGGCTGTCGGTAGGACATTTTGTTTAACTGATCAGTTTCAAAAGTAAACATGAACAATAAAGGATAGTGGGGAACCTGCATTGGTTGGCCCAAAACATTTTTTTTTTGGGCGAGTAAATAATTTGAAGCACTGGCCCAAATGACATATTGGTGGCCCAAATAATTTTGGGAAGAAATATTTCCACAGCATTTAGCACAATGCTTAAGCACATTTAAATTACATTTAACATGACAATGTTTGTAATATATAAAACAGAATAAAACATATTTTTAATTCTTCAACCCTAGTTAAA
>NW_018475249.1:733-966 GCF_002113885.1 Mizuhopecten yessoensis | reverse complement strand
ACTTAACAGTATACTGTCTGTATACATAACCTGATTACTTAACAGTATACTGTCTATATACATAACCTGATTACTAAACAGCATACTGTCTGTATACATAACCTGATTACTTAACAGCATACTGTTTGTATACATAACCTGATTACTTAACAGTATATTGTTTGTATACATAACCTGATTACTTAACAGCATACTGTCTGTATACATAACCTGATTACTTAACAGTATACTGT
>NW_018475249.1:0-633 GCF_002113885.1 Mizuhopecten yessoensis | reverse complement strand
ATACTGTTTGTATACATAACCTGATTACTTAACAGTATACTGTTTGTATACATAACCTGATTACTTAACAGCATACTGTTTGTTTACATAACCTGATTACTTAACAGTATATTGTTTGTTTACATAACCTGATTACTTAACAGTATACTGTTTGTATGCATAACCTGATTACTTAACAGCATACTGTTTGTATACATAACCTGATTATTTAACAGTATACTGTTTGTAGTCGTAACCTGATTACTTACCAGCATGCTGTTTGTTTACATAACCTGAGGAGTTAACAGTATACTGTGTGTATACATAACCTGATTACTTTACAGCATACTGTTTGTTTATATAACCTGATTACTTTACAGCATACTGTTTGTTTATATAACCTGATTACTTTACAGCATACTGTTTGTTTACATAACCTGAGGAGTTAACAGTATACTGTTTGTATGCATAAACTGATTACTTAACAGCATACTGTTTGTTTACATAATCTGATTACTTAACAGCCTACTGTTTGTATACACAACATGATTACTTAACAGCATACTGTTTGTATACATAACCTGATTACTTAACAGCATGCTGTTTGTTTACATAACCTGATTACTTAACAGTATATTGTTTGTATACATAACC
>NW_018475248.1:0-966 GCF_002113885.1 Mizuhopecten yessoensis | reverse complement strand
TTCAGTCGTTATATAATTATATACAGTTCAGTCGTTATTTAAAAAAATAAAGTTCAGTTGTTATGTAAATACATACAGTTCAGTCGTTATGTAAATACATACGGTTCAGTTGTTATGTAAATACATACAGTTCACTCGTTATGTAATTACATCAACTTCAATCGTTATGTAAATACATATAGTTCAGTCGTTATATAATTATATACAGTTCAGTCGTTATTTAAAAACATAAAGTTCAGTCGTTATGTAAATACATACAGTTCAGTCGTTATATAAATACATACAGTTCAGTTGTGATGTAACTACATACAGTTTAATCGTTATGTAAATACATACAGTTTAGTCGTTATATACATACATACTGTTCAGTCGTTATGTAAATACATACAGTTCAATCGTTATGTAAATATATACAGTTTAATCGTTATGTAAATACAAACAGTTCATTCGTGATGTAAATACATACAGTTAAGTCGTTATGTAAATACATACTGTTCAATCTTTATGTAATTACATACAGTTCAGTCGTTATGTAAATACATACAGTTCAGTCGTTATGTAAATACATATAGTTCAGTCGTTATATAATTATATACAGTTCAGTCGTTATTATAAAACATAAACTGCAGTCGTTATGTAAATACATACAGTTCAGTCGTTNTGTAAATACATACAGTTCAGTCGTTATGTAAATACATACAGTTCAGTCGTCATTTAAATCCCTACAATTCAGTCGTAATGTAAATACATACTGTTCAGTCGTTATTTAAAAACATAAAGTTTAGTCGTTATGTAAATATTTACAGTTCAGTCGTTATGTAAATACATACAGTTCAGTTGTTATGTAACTACATAAAGTTTAATCATTATGTTAATACATACAGTTTAGTCGTTATATACATGCAAACTGTTCGGTCGTTGTGTAAATACATACAGTTCAATCGTTATGTAAATATATACCGTTTA
>NW_018475247.1:0-966 GCF_002113885.1 Mizuhopecten yessoensis | reverse complement strand
TCAATATGACGTGGATGACGAATTTCACTTTGTATTAAAATGCCTTCTTTAACGAGTTTAGAAGCAGACGTTTATATAACATATTCTGATATTGTGTAAACCTCTGCCTACAAAACAAAATTAATCACTTTCTTTATCGTTTGGTTACAACGGTTGGGACCAAAAGTTTCCTGACGTCTATATTTCTTCACTAATATTGCATACAACAGGAAATGTCACCTCGAGTTAATGTAGGGAGTGAGGGTTTACTGCAATGTTAATCATAGTCAAAGGACTCTAAGCATTACTTTTAGTATATTTCCATTTTGTATGCAAGTAATGCTTAAAATGTTAAACAAACGATAACATTGAAGAAACCTAAAACTCGATTACACTCAAAAACAGTCCCGGTTGATATCACAGAATTGAAATAGATATAAGTCCGTAGTGATTCCAACGAGATTCTTCAATTTAAATATAGAGCCATATAGTAGAACTCCGTACCTTTGGCGTAAGGACAACAACACAAAAGACATCACTTCCAAAAGCTTCCCCCTTCAAAATTATTTAACCAGCGACATATATACTATACTGGTGTATGTACTACGAAGATATTTGTTTTATACGCTTCTGCTTTAACCACCCCAATGTTTTTGTTTTAACCACTGAAACATCCATACATCTTTAATAAAGAAGTGGTTTGGTTTTGGGTGGTTTGGTGTTGGGTAGTTTGGTGTTGGGTGGTTTGGTGTTGGGTGGTTTGGTATCAGGTGGGGGATGGTGCACCCCCGCTGAGCAAAGGCCACCCCTGATAGCGGTCACGGCCATCGTAACTAATAACACACCGATTTCTTCGGTTACATATCCAGGTAAATTAGCAAAAGGAATATGATATAAGAAGACTCGACTCGTTATGATTTGCATTGTGATTTTGTAAAAATTAACATAAAATAGTTACCAGCATTTTGTTGACTTAAAATATATTTT
>NW_018475246.1:0-965 GCF_002113885.1 Mizuhopecten yessoensis | reverse complement strand
CTCTATATAAGGTACATTAATATACTAGAGATCTCTATATAAGAGACTTTGTCTTGACTTGCTATATGGTCCCTATATCAGTCCACTTAGTATTAGTGATGTCACATTATTTATAGTATTTCCAATTAAATACTCACGCTATATAAATACAAACCAGTTTGTAACATTACAGATTTAACACACGATCCGGCTCTATATTGCACAATTTATAAGCAAAGAATACAAAACAACAAAACAAAAGCTGTCCACGAACAGTGACTCACCTATTCAAAGAATATTTGAAAAGATACGTAGTTAAGTCCAAAAAAATACCCTCTTTTTTTTTTACTTTCGCGCAACTCTGTTTGACCCCTTAGGTCAATCATGTCTACTATAAGAATCCTAGTAGAAAAAATGACTGTTATATTTAAAGGGAACTTCATAACTTCCACTAAAATTTTAACGTGGAGATTTTTGTTATAAAATCTGAGGCGTAAAAGAGGTCAACTCTGGAAAAAAAATGTAACATATTTTTTCTGCTCTGACTTCCTAGATCAATGTTTGACTCCTCAGGAACCTCAATCTCAATATTACAATCCTAGCACAACTTTAACAAGCTTCAATGTCAGGATGACTACACAAGCTCTCTAAAAATCACTAAATCATTTCAACCTTTCCATTGCTATTGTTATAAGTAGACAAGTTCCTACTGGGTGACACGACAAAGACATCTTCAGACTTATGCCTCTCATTATACAATAAACTGAATGACCTATGCAAGCACGGAAATAGTTCTATGCCTAAAAAAATTGAACCATCATGTATGAATTTCTGCATGATGTTTTTGTCCAGTTATTCCTACTTTTTGTGATATTTTGGGGGCAAATCATGATATTTTTTTGATGAATTCTGATCTTTATCATCAGTCAGAAGACTACATACACTTTAACTCATTCACCCCTGAAGACACATTTGAACTCTTCCAA
>NW_018475245.1:0-965 GCF_002113885.1 Mizuhopecten yessoensis | reverse complement strand
TGTTATGGAAATATTTGAGGGAAGGGCTCAGAGCGTAACCTTTAGATTATGAAGATGTTTATCCATAAGGACGTTAGCACTTGCAATATTCAAAAACTGAAATGGTGCATCATCTGTTGTCTTTTTATCAATTTTTCTTAAAACCTGCAAGACCAAAGGTCTCATTGTATTTGACATTGAGGTACCTGGGGTTGAATACTAGTACTATAGACTTTCTTCATATAAATAACCTTGACCTTCTCTCAAAGTCAATTGTGAAATATGTTAAGATAATCAAGCAGCATTATCTTAAGAAGCCTAAATAGTTTGGCAAATTATGCAGACTAGTAGTACAAATCGTCACCATATATATTGTGTTGTGATGAAAGGTTAAAATATGTCACCAATGTCAATTTGGTTTTTAAAGTTTCATTTGACATTTTGTATTGCTGAGAGTATATTAGCCACTATGTTTCTTTAAAAAGTGCTGGCTGGATCAGTCAAAGGTTTTACATGGGCTATTATGGAAGTTCTTCACATACAGAGAACAAGAACAATAACATATAGGATTGCACTCTGTCCATCCGAGAAGTTTGTCCGAGATATAGCTGCTGTACTGTTTCATCTGGAGTAACCAAATTTGGTGTACAAGGACGGCTTTGGATGGCGAAGTGCTAAATGCAAGAATTAGGTCACTGTAACCAATGATTTGACCTTTGACCTTAACCTTTGAAAAAGTTTGTTTAGGTTATATCTTCTGTACTATTTCACCGGATGTAACCAGATTTGGTGGATATATTGATTTAAAACAATTTCCTTCACTTTGCTTTTTCTTTTAATTCCCCAAACTATATGCTACCAGAAAATATGCACTCTTGATACTATGTAAAACCATATTGCAAATTTCAACTGTTGGCAACATAGCAATTTTACCATTACAAATATTATTTAATGTTATTGTATTAGGATACTTTCCTAACAGTAGG
>NW_018475244.1:0-965 GCF_002113885.1 Mizuhopecten yessoensis | reverse complement strand
AAAAAAACAATGTACGTGTGTACTAGGAAGTGCAAATTCCTAACACTTAACAAAAACAGATGATCTATTTGTCTTGTAGAGTAGATAGGATATTAAACATGAGTAACATATGAGATTTAAAGAACATGTCTAAGACCTTGGTTACTTATCGAGACACTACTGAGCCAAAATAATTAATCCTGGCGAGCTGCACTAATCTCATCTTGATTACAAAAAATATGACAATCTGCTTTTCACATTAACAGGATTAGTATGAATCATTCCTGATTTTTGTTCAAATATTGGCCTTTTGATTCCACGTCTACCATCTCCTTTGTAACGCCACTTTGCTAATGAGTATTCTTGACACAATTAAGTTGGGACGTTAGGTTTTGAATAATAAGAACATTATGTTCTTATGTACAGACCAGGTTCCAATTTTAATTTTGCTATGTGATAATAAACTGCGTTCGCAGCTAATAAAATTGGAGTTAAGAAATCGGTAACAGGTATTGATTTGATGGGTTTAGCTTAAAAAACGCAGGAACAATTTCTTAATGGCTACAGAATTACACTGGATTTGTTCCAGAAAGGACATCCATGCTTCAAATTAATTAGCATTAGAACACTGGACTAAAACAATTAACGAAGGGTCCAGTTGTGTTTACATAACAGACAAATCATCCATCAACTGTCTTCTTAAAGACCAACACAATCTTATTTATCATTTTGAAATAATAATCATGCACAACTATCAAACCACACACTTGTTGGAACATAAGCGGACAGAGACTGCATGACTTATATAGCATTGTTAAAGGAGGATTTCTTATGTCAGATGTTAGGGTGACGCAGGAAGTATATAAACTATTATTAATACAGGTGAAAGCAAGGCAGATGTCACAATTGCTTCAAGGGTACCTCGTACTTATTGTTATAGTGTAAAGCAAGGAGTTTGTAGTACTTGGTATAATAAACGTTGACTA
>NW_018475243.1:0-965 GCF_002113885.1 Mizuhopecten yessoensis | reverse complement strand
CTCCTAATAAATTATAAAAGTGGCAATATTCAATAACTTGGTATCTTTGACAGGATCAGAGATTATTGATAATAAGTATGTAAAAGTATATACAAAAAACATCATATTGAGAGACCAAACACCAAATATAACAATCAGATTGGAGAGTATGACCACTACACCAAAAAACACCATCATTTCAGAAAATGAGACAACTACACCAAATATAACCATCATATTAAAAAGTGTGAACACTACACCATATTTAACCATCATATTAGAAAGTGTGACCACTACACCGTATATAACCCTCACATCATAAAGTGTGACTACTACACCATATATAACCATCATATTATAAAGTGTGACCACTACACCATATATAACCATCTTATTTGAACCATCTTACAGTGTATTAGAAAGTGTGACCACTACACCTTGTATAACCATCACATCAAAAGGTTTGACCACTACCCAAAATATAAGTGTCACATCAGAAAGTGTGACCACTTCACCGTATATAACCCTCACATCATAACGTGTGAATATTACACCATATATAACCATCATATTATAAAGTGTGACCACTACACCGTATATAACCCTCACATCATAACGTGTGAATATTACACAATATATAACCATCACATCAGAAAGTGTCCCCACTACTACACCATATATAACCATCTTATTAGAACCACAATCAAGTGTATTAGAAAGTGTTACCACTACACCATGTATAACCATCTTATCAGAAATTTTGACCACTACACCGTATATAACCCTCACATCAGAAAGTGTGACCATTACACCATATATAACCGTTATATCAGAAAGTGTGACCATTACACCATATGTAACCGTTATATCAGAAAGTGTGACCACTACACCATATATATCTGTCAAATTAGAAAGTGTGATCACTACACCAAATATAACCTTCACATCAGAAAGTGTGACCATAGCACCAAATATAACCCTCACAT
>NW_018475242.1:0-965 GCF_002113885.1 Mizuhopecten yessoensis | reverse complement strand
GTCTAAAAACATAAATATCCAACAAATGAAACTCGACTTCAGCCATGGTGATTTTCAGATTCTAGCTTTGATCATTAACAATCAAGTTATGTCGGAAAATATTCTACTTTGAAACGTTTATATAGCAAAAGCTGATTAAGGCCTGTGAAAGCACAGGTTTGGGTATCTTGGCTAGCCTTCGATTCGTATACACTGCCCTCACACAGGACGAGATTCATTCACTGTTGCTTAATTGTTTCAAGATTACATCGACGTCATACATATCGATACTTTCATAAAGATTCAACACTAAACAAAACATTTATCTTTTTGCACATTATTAAAAAAATGAAAATCTAAAATGTCAGGCTAAATAAGACCTACGAATTGAATGCAGATAGATAACAAACGTAAAGTTAAAGGTCAAATCTTTTTTTATCAACTATAGCTGTAAAATCTGTATTAGCAAGTGCTTTCTCTGTGCTTTATCAGTTATTCCTGTATAAACGTCCCAAAGTAGAATGTTGCCCAACATAATTTGATTAAAAATTACCAATGCTAGTATCTGAACATCACAATGGCGACGTTGTAAGTATGGATTAGTTCCCAAATGTGAAGTCTGACGGTTTCACTCGTTGGATATTTATGATTTTAGACTATGTTTCAGAACAGTGTTATATCCTTATGTTAACGAAACATTCTGATATTACACTGCATTCTATGGCAACATCCGGAAAATACTAAAAATATCAACTTATTTTCTTTTTCAATTATTAAGTAAATAAAACATGTTGCCTTTCCTACAAAGACCATCCCAAATTCTTAAAATCTTCTTGAAAGATCAAACGTTACAAACATTCCGTTCATAACAATGTGTAACGACCAATGAACAAAGTTAAGTATCTGTAAGTTAAGGAAAACTTACGACTCGTTCATTTTATAAGATTGATGATACCTGTGATGGTTGAACTTTATATACATGTATA
>NW_018475241.1:0-965 GCF_002113885.1 Mizuhopecten yessoensis | reverse complement strand
TGGATGTGTCTAACACCATGGCTTTCCTACCTGTGTGGAATTTCCCGACCCGTCAGCGTTGTCGGTCGACAGAAGCACAGATGTTAAATTTACATTGCTGTATACTATTGTTCTGGAAATCGAACTTATCAAAGTACTCCGGACCTTGCAAAAATAACATATCCGCACTGAAATACAAACTTACATGTATCCAAGGCATTTCATACGAATTCCCAAGGTATTGCGTACCCTAAAACAAGAACTTATCCAAGGGATCTTAAGAAACAAACTTACGCAAGATTCCGCACTCTTAAATATAATTTTATCCAACATAATCTGGACCCTAAAAGACAAACTAATCTAAGCTATTCCGAATCCTCAAAAACTAACTTATCCAAGCTATTCTAGACCCTAAAATAAGAACTTATCTAAGGTATTCTCGACCTTAAAATTCGAACTTATCCAAGGTATTCCTGACCCTAAATACGAACTTATTCAAGATTTTCCGCACCCTAAAATACGGACTTATCCAAGATATTCCGGACACTAAAAATCCTAAATTACGAATAAATGTTACGTATTCTGGACCCTTAACTGCAAATTTGTCAAATATACATGTATACCTGACCCTAAATTACGAACTTATCCAAGATATTCCGGACCCCAGATACGAAATTATCCAAGGTATTCCTGACCCTAAATTACGAATATATTCAACGAATCATAACAATGACTTGATACGTACGGGAAACGACACGATAGAAGGGGATGGATGTGTCTAACCCCATGGCTTTCCTACCTGTGTGGAATTTCCTGACCCGTCAGCGTTGTCGGTCGACAGAAGGACACATGTTAAATTTGCATTGCTGTACACTATTGTTCTGTAGTGTTGATAAAATCTATAATGTTTCTTACATTGCAGTGGTCATATGCTGGTTGTAATATCCAAAGCGGTTGCCTGTGATTTATGACACGACGAAACATCA
>NW_018475240.1:0-965 GCF_002113885.1 Mizuhopecten yessoensis | reverse complement strand
CGGGCGTTAGTGGGAGAAAGAGTAACAGTTCCACCTCATTCTGTTTAGTTTACTAAAGTCTAGTTTAAAGGGAGATTATGTAGGACCTCGGCTTCATCTTTTGCTGGTAAAGTTATGGTGTAACCAACACACCATCTAGAAGGGCTACTAGCACCTAGCACTGTCAGTTGCAAAGTTTCTGATATTTACGTGCCTTTAACAAATGTTTCCGATGAACATATGTGGACAACCACTTGGAATCAGAATGGAGGCCTGTGAAATATTGGATCAACCAGTTGATACCGAGAACAGGGATATCAGGCTTAACAGGTCAGTTACGGATCCATCCGTTAGCGACACGGAAGTAAATAAACTATTCGTCCGTTCGACCGTAAACTTGGGTGCCGAACAGATAAAAGATAAAGTCTTCAACTTGCTCCACAATTTTCAGTCGGCGTTCGCCAAGAATAATCTGGACTTAGAAGTGTTTAATAGACCAATTAAACATCGAATTAATACTGAAGATGCAAAACCTGTCCGTCAGAGAATGAGGAGAACCCCTCTAAGGTTTGAAAAGGAGGAAAAAGCTTACCTGGATCAAATAATCGAGTAAGGAGTTGTAAAGCCATCTGAGTCTGAATGAGCTGTACTTCCGGTACTTGTAAGGAAGCGGGACGGCTCGTTAAGGTATGGAATATATTTCAGGGATTCGGACAAGGTAACCGTCAAAGATGCTTTCCCTCTCCCAATGATAGAGTCTTGTATAGACACCTTAGCGGGAAGCACTTTCTTAGCAATCTGAATATGGTGGCTGGCTATTGGCAGGTAGAGCCGGAGGAACAAGACCGACACAAGACCGCATGAATATACGTAAATACGGCGTGTTCGATAATCTGCGCATGCCGTTTGGGTTGTGTAATAGCCTAGCGACAGTTTCGAAAGTAGTTCAGCTCGTCTTACATGGCTTATCCTGGGACATTTGTCTG
>NW_018475239.1:0-965 GCF_002113885.1 Mizuhopecten yessoensis | reverse complement strand
TATTAGGTCTAGTTCAATATGTGATATTTATGAGGTTTTGTACAACATGTTAGATGTATAGCTCTAGTACAATATGTCATATGTATAGCTCTAGTACAGTATGTTAAATGTATAACTCTAGTACAATATATTATGTGTATTGCTCTAGTACAATATGTTATATGTATAACTCTAGTACAATATGCTATATGTATAACTCTAGTACAATATGTTAAATGTATAGCTCTAGTACAATATGTTATATTTATAAGCTCTAATACAAAATGTTATATTTATTAGGCCTAGTACAAAATGTGATATTTATTAGGTCTAACAATATGTTATATGTATAGCTCTTGTACAATATGTTATATGTATAGCTCTTGTACAATATGTTATATTTATTAGGTCTAGTACAATATGCTATATGTATAGCTCTAGTACAATATGTTATATATATAGCTGTAGTACAATATGTTATATGTATAGCTCTAGTACAATATGTTATATTTATAAGCTCTAATACAAAATGTTATATTTATTAGGCCTAGTACAAAATGTGATATTTATTAGGTCTAGTTCAATATGTGATATTTATGAGGTCTTGTACAATATGTTATATGGATAGCTCTAGTACAATATATTATATGTATAGCTCTAGTAAAATATGTTATATGTATAGCTCTAGTAAAATATGTTATATGTATAGCTCTTGTACAATATGTTATATGGATAGCTCTAGTACAATATATTATGTGTATAGTTCTAGTACAATATGTTATATGTATGGCTCTAGTACAATATGTTATATGTATGGCTCTAGTACAATATGTTATATTTATTAGGTCTAGTACAATATGCTATATGTATAGCTCTAGTACAATATGTTATATATAAGCTCTAGTAAAATATATTATATGTATAGCTCTAGTACGATATGCTATATGTATAGTTCTAGTACAATATGTTATATGTATAGCTCTAGT
>NW_018475238.1:0-965 GCF_002113885.1 Mizuhopecten yessoensis | reverse complement strand
ACTTATATCAACCGTCCGGTATCTATAACGTATACCTGTGTACCTACCTACCCCGTATATGTGGCACTGTTAAGCTGTTTAGACTACACTTATATCACCCGTCCGTTATCTATAACGTATACCTTTGTACCTCCCAACACCGTATAGATAGCACTGTTATAGCTGTTTAGACTACACTTATATCACCCGTCTGTTACCTATAACGTGTACCTCCCTACCCCGTATAGCTAGCACTGTTTTAGCTGTTTAGACTACACTTATATCACCCGTCCGTTACCATTAACGTGTACCTCCCTACCTCGTATCGATAGCACTGTTATAGCTGTTTAGACTACACTTATATCACCCGTCAGTTACCTTTAACGTGTACTTCCCTACCCCGTATAGATAGCACTGTTATAGCTGTTTAGACTACACTTATATCACCCGTCCGTTACCTATAACGTGTACCTGTGTACCTCCCTACCCCGTATAGATAGCACTGTTAAAGCTGTTAAGACTACACGTATATCACCCCTCCGTTACCTATAACGTGTACCTGTGTACCTCCCTACCCCGTATAGATAGCACTAGCTGTTTGGTTTACACTTATATCGCCAGTCCGTTATCTATAACGTATACCTGTGTACCTCCCTACCCCGTATAGACTACACGTATATCACCCCTCCGATACCTATAACGTGTACCTGTGTACCTCCCTACCCCGTATTGATAGCACTGTTATAGCTGTTTAGACTACACTTCTATCACCCGTTCGTTACCTATAACGTGTACCTCCCCACTCCGTATAGATAGCACTGTTATAGCTGTTCGGTTTACACTTATATCACCAGTCCGTTACCTATAACGTATACCTGTGTACCTCCCTACCCCGTATAGATAGCACTGTTATAGCTGTTTGGTTTACACTTATATCACCAGTCCGTTATCTATAACGTATACCTGTGTACCTACCCACCCCGTAT
>NW_018475237.1:0-965 GCF_002113885.1 Mizuhopecten yessoensis | reverse complement strand
TATAGCAGTCTAAACACACTGGTATACACTATAGCAGTCTAAACAGACTGGTATAGACTATAACAATCTAAACACACTGGTATAGACTATAGCAGTATAAACACACTGGTATAGACTATAGCAGTATCAACACACTAGTGTAGACTATAGCAGTTTAAACACACTGGTATACACTATAGCGGTCTAAACACACTGGTATACACTATAGCAGTCTAAACACACTGGTGTAGACTATAGCAGTCTAAACACACTGGTATACACTATAGCAGTCTAAACACACTAGTATAGACTATAGCAGTCGAAACACACTAGTGTAGACTACAGTAGTCTTAACACACTAGTATAGACTACAGCAGTTTAAACACACTTGTGTAGACAATAGCAGTCTACACACAATGGTGTAGACTATAGTAGTCTCAACACACTAGTATAGACTATAGCAGTATAAACACACTGGTGTAAACTATAGCAGTATAAACACACTGGTGTAGACTACAGTAGTATAAACACACTGGTGTAGACTACAGAAGTATAAACACGCTGGTATAAACTAAAGCAGTATAAACACACTGGTGTACACAATAGCACTCTAAACACACTAATATAAACTATAGCAGTATAAACACACTGGTGTAGACTATAGTAGTCTAGAACACTAGTATAGACTATAGCAGTATAAACACACTAGTATAGACCATAGCAGTATAAACACACTAGTATAGACTATAACAGTATAAACACACTAGTGTAAACTATAGTAGTCTAGAACACTAGAATAGACTATAGCAGTATAAANTGGTGTAGACTATAGTAGTCTAAACACACTAGTATAGACTATAACAGTCTAAACACACTAGTATAGACTATAACAGTCTAAACACACTAATATAAACTATAGCAGTATTAACACACTAGTGTAAACTATAGTAGTCTAAACACACGAGTATAGAATATAGCAGTCTAAA
>NW_018475236.1:0-965 GCF_002113885.1 Mizuhopecten yessoensis | reverse complement strand
GATTATGTCAGCTACACTAACCTCTTGAGATGAAGTAAAACCCCAACCCCTTTAGATTATGTCAACTACATTAACATCAAGAAATTATGTCAACTACACTAACCTCAAGAGATTATGTCAACTACACTAACCTCTTTAGATTATGTCAACTACACTAACCTCTTTAGATTATGTCAACTACACTAACCTCAAGAGATTATGACAACTACACTAACCTCAAGAGATTATGGCAACTACACTAACCTCAGGAGATTATGGCAACTACACTAACCTCAAGAGATTATGGCACCTACACTATCCTCAGGAGATTATGGCAACTACACTAACCTCAAGAGATTATGGCAACTACACTATCCTCAGGAGATTAGGGCAACTACACTAACCTCAAGAGATTATGTCAACTACACTAACCTCAAGAGATTATGCAACTACACTTACCTCAAGAGAGTATTNACTAACCTCTTTAGATTATGTCAACTACACTAACCTCTTTAGATTATGTCAACTACACTAACCTCTTTAGATTATGTCAACTACACTAACCTCAAGATATTATGGCAACTACACTAACCTCAAGAGATTATGTCAATTACACTAACCTCAAGAGATTATGTCAACTACACTAACCTCAAGATATTAGGTCAACCACACTAACCTCAAGAGATTATGTCAACTACACTAACCTCAAGATATTATGGCAACTCCACTAACCTCAAGAGATTATGTCAATTACACTAACCTCAAGAGATTATGTCAACTACACTAAACTCAAGAGATTATGTCAACTACACTAACCTCAAGATATTAGGTCAACTACACTAACCTCAGGAGATTATGTCAACTACACTAACCTCAAGAGATTATGTCATCTACACTAACCTCAAGAGATTATGTCAACTACACTAACCTCAAGATATTAGGTCAACTACACTAACCTCAAGAGATTATGTCAACTACACTAAACC
>NW_018475235.1:0-965 GCF_002113885.1 Mizuhopecten yessoensis | reverse complement strand
ATGCCCTGAGAACGACCGAGTACCACGACCGCGACTGTCAGTACTACTGGATCATCGACCATCTGGGTATGTAGGAATATATAGAGGATATTTAATGGTGTCTTCAGTAATAACAAATATATTTCACGAGTGTGGCTAATATTTTGATATTTTTACACGAGTGCGCAGCACGAGTGAAACAAATCAAAATATTAGCCACACAAGTAAAATATATTTGTTATGACTTAAGACACCATTAAATTTTCTATTTATTAGCTCACCTGGCACGAAGTGCCAAGTGAGCTTATGCTGTGGTGCGGCGTCCGGCGTCCGTCCGGCGTCCGGCGTCCGGCGTCAATATTTACTTTAAACGACTTCTTCTTAATAACCGAAAGGCCTAGGGTGATGATATTTGGCCAGAAGCAAACTGGGATGAAGGTCTACCAAGTTTGTTCAAATAAATGACCTTCATATATTTTCAAGGTCACAGGGGTCAAATATGTTAAAAACATTAAACAACTTCTTCTCAACTACCAAACTGCCTAGGGAGATGATATTTAGTCAGTAGCATGCTAGGGTGAAGGGCTACCAAGTTTGTTCAAATGAATGACCTTCAATTATATTCAAGGTCACAGGGGTCAATTGTCTTAAAAAACCTTTAAATAACTTCTTCTGAATAACCAAAATGCCCAGGGTGATGATATTTGGCCAGTAGCATGCTGNAGATGAAGGGCTACAAAGTTTGTTCAAATGAATGACCTTCACCCATATTCAAGGTCACAGGGGTCAAATATGTTAAAAACTTTAAACAACTTCTTCTCAATAACCAAAATGCCCAGGGTGATGATATTTGGCCAGTAGCTAGCTGAGATGAAGGGCTACAAAGTTTGTTCAAATGAATGACCTTCACCCATATTCAAGGTCACAGGGGTCGATATCTAAAAAAAACTTTAAACAACTTCTTCTCAATAACCAAAATGCACAGG
>NW_018475234.1:0-964 GCF_002113885.1 Mizuhopecten yessoensis | reverse complement strand
TGAAGGGTCCAGAACACGGCAGCATGTCTGCATACCTGTGCTCGAGGGACACAATAATTCAGTACTTTATTCACCTCACTGGTTACCTGTACCAACAGGCCTCGGCACACAATTGTGATGCAAACACATACGATGCATTGTATGAAATAGCCCCCCACTATTTAAAGAAGCTTAATCGACATTCACAAACACTATGGTCGAAGACAGAATCTTTGTTGTAGATTTTCTAAAACCAGGAGAATAGACTATTATAACATATATGATGAGCAGGATAAGAAATACAATTTTAGAACAATGATATGTTTGTACCCCGTTCATCTATGAGTCAGTCTGTCTGACGTTCCATGCGTCACTTTGTCAGTTGCATTTATTTGTCACCTAAATTTGCCAGTATAAACCTATTGGATGACTGAGTGTCACGTTCGGAATCTGTTCTTTGGCCAAATGTAAAAATGTGTAGTCCTTCGCTCTTCAAACGTAACATTGTCCGAGGTATACGTTTTTTATTTGTTTATGCAAGTATATCTAGTGATGGCCGCACGTTTCATGAAACCAAGTCTCGTCCTTAACCATACACATGTAGTCGTTTGTTTGCTTGGGGACTTTGTATTGCTGTCAATACTCGACCTTATTATTTATGTACCTTCATTACTCTTCAATTTGCTTCTTGCATTGCACTTATTATTCACATTTTCTATTCAACTATTGTTTCTCAAGTGGTTAACTGAAAGCGCATAAACATACCTATGTGCGTACATTATGTGCTTTTGTTTTATAATATAGCATTGAATTGCCTGATATCCGTGTGTACATTCTTATACAAGTATATTGGTATAAGCTATAACGTTATTTTTTCAAAGTTTTATATATACTTTATACACTAGCAATGTTCAAATTAAACATGTCACAGCGTTTCAAGAACGACTGGTCCCTTTTCGGTCAAGAAACGTTGCAACACGCTAGT
>NW_018475233.1:0-964 GCF_002113885.1 Mizuhopecten yessoensis | reverse complement strand
ACAATTCTATCGTCAGTTCTTTAAGATGATAACAAAGATTCCAGGTCCAACTTAATGGTTTATTTTAAGATTCCTTAAGTTCCACAGAATCCAGTATTGAGTTAGAACTTTATCCCAATGTACTCTTCACAAGGTTAACATCTAAATTATTTTTAACTCGGATTAAGAACTTTTAAATCCTGTTATCTCTTTATAGAGTGGTATACCGGTTTTAACAGTAATATTTCATCTTTTCCAATTATTCCAATCTCTAAAACCCTTTTTAGCTATTATAGTGTGTAATTACAAAAAACGTCCTACCTATAAGCGCATTCTGAATATATCTGGTCCGTTCGCTCAAAAGTACACTTCCATTTGTAAACACCTTGACCTACATAAATAACTAGTGAAGGTTTACGAAAAAAACTCCTAAAATCAAATTAACGTTTTTTTTCCTTTCTCCGTAATTTTCAATTTATTTACAGAATCCTGCCTCTGAGTGTGCACTTGCAAACCTTGAGATAACATTCCGCGGGGTGCTGACAGACATCAACAAAGGTCACAGGTCGCGCTCCCGGGACTAGTACTCCGAGGATAGCTCAATCTAACTTCCAGGTCCGGAGTTCAGTAATAATCAACCGACTACCAGGTGATATTGAGGCAAAGGTAGAGGAATCTAAATGGAGTTTCTCATAAAGTACGCTAATAAAGGATAGAAGAATAAAGGATGTACATTGTAAAGTAAGTATAATTAGGGCAGAGGAAGTTAAGCACAGTGTCATTAAATAAAATCTGTCTAGACAAAAACAAAACTCCAACAATTACATTGATCCAATCAACTTAACTACAGCAATACCTGTCTAAACTGAGTCACCAGTGAAAAATAATACCATTCATAATTGATAAGTTTCCAGATTACAGAGTTTCAGGTTTACAAAGGTATACAGGTATCCAGATTACACAGGTTTACCTTACATAGAAATGT
>NW_018475232.1:0-964 GCF_002113885.1 Mizuhopecten yessoensis | reverse complement strand
GGGGGGGCAGTCGTATTGTGCGATAGCTTGCAGTGGGATACAATACAACAGACTTGTTCTTTCCCTTAACCTGCAAGATAAGCAATATTAAATACTTTATAATAAAGACAATAAAACATACTGATGATTCCTTTTATACAATTGGATAATTGGCGGCCATGTTTAATGTAAAAATGTCCCTGAATGTTATTTTTATTTAGTATTTAGATTTAAAGACTCATCAAATATAATTTTCAGATATAAGAGGGTATTGAAGAAATAAATAAGAATCCCACAGTCGACAGTGAACGTGATATGCTGGACGTTATCGTTTTATTTTGTTTGACGTTCTATTAACATCTTAGGTCATTGGTGTACGTTCCTCCGTGTGTGTTGTGCATGTGTGTATGTGTGCNTGTGTGTGTGTGTGTGTGTGTGTGTGTGTGTGTGTGTGTGTGTGCGTGTTGTTTAAGCGTGTATTTGTGTGTGTGTGTGTTGTGTAAGCGTGCATGTGTGTATGTGTGTGTGTGTGTGTTGTGTTAGCGTGTATGTGTGTGTGTGTGTTATGTAAGCGTGTCTGTGTGTATGTGTGTATGTGTGTTTGGGTATGTGTGTGTGTGTTTGTGTGTGTTGTGTAAGCGTGTATGTATGTATGTGTGTATGTGTGTTGTGTAAGCGTGCATGTGTGTATGTGCGTGCGTGTGTTGTGTAAGCGTGTATGTGTGTGTGTGTGTTGTGTAAGCGTGCATGTGTGTGTGTGCGTGTGTTGTGTAAGCGTGCATGTGTGTATGTGTGAAGGAGACTGGGTATGTTGTTGTGCTTGCCTCCTTGTGATAGCGCGGATCTGATGCCGACTGTACAGTTGTTGCCATTACCCTTAATGCTGAACGTTAAGCAGGGAATAACAACTACCGTTTTTAAGGACTTTGGTATGTCCCAACCTGGGAACAGAACCCATTGCCTTCCTCACCTGGGCGAACGTTCA
>NW_018475231.1:0-964 GCF_002113885.1 Mizuhopecten yessoensis | reverse complement strand
GAAAAGTGGGGCTATACTGTCAAAAACACATTACATGACCCTCAATAGGCCAGATTTGGTAATCATTTTGTTATGACAAATGAAGCAAATTTGGTCATAACCAACAAGAAGTCAACTTACCAAAGGTCAAGGTAATCTGGTCAAAGGTTAATCATAAGGCCGAATTATGTTTATCTTTAAAAAAGTTTGTCAGGATTAATTCGGGATGTCAATGCAAGAGCTAATACTAAAATAGAAAAGGCTATAGCCGTGTTTACATATGGAAAGGCAATAAAGGAAATAAGTTATTTCGGACAAACTCTGAATGATTACCGCAATGTAAGCACACTTTAGTGATGACCAAAAGCTGATGAGCAATCCTAAATGCGGACGTAACCTGTAATTTTTTAAATGCGTCTGTTTTGTTTAGGCTAAAATTAAACTGGCCAGACAAATGATCACTGTGACATTTGTTTATAAAAAATAAATGCAATTAACGCCTTCATTAAATACAGTTACTATATAAGGATAGAACAAATATAAGAAATAATAAAGTTAATGGCAAAAGACATTGTACAGGTAAAGGTAGCTGCGATAAAGTAGATTTTTGATGACAAGATATTTTTTTTGATATATTACGTCGTCCGGGGCAGAGTGAGCTTATGCCATGGTGCAGCGTCCGTCCGGCGTTCGGCGTCAATATTTTACTTTAAACAACTTCTTCTTAATAACCAAGAGACCTAGGGTGATGATATTTATCCAGAAGCAAACTGGAATGAAGGGCTACCAAGTTTGTTCAAATAAATGACCTTCACCTATTTTCAAGGTCACAGGGGTCAAATATGTTAAAAACTTGAAACAACTTCTTCTGAATAACCAAAATGCCCAGAGTGACGATAATTGGCCAGAAGCATGCTAGGATGAAGGGCTATCAAGTTTTTTCAAATGAATGACCTTCACAAATATTCAAGGTCACAGGGGTCAA
>NW_018475230.1:0-964 GCF_002113885.1 Mizuhopecten yessoensis | reverse complement strand
TCGTTTTCAATGTCGTTTGAAATTGTCTTACCCTCTTGGCATTCTTGATATCCAGGGGTTACGCTCACTAATTCGCTCTCTAGATCTACACCCCAGGAATATGTCAAAACAAAATTGAAGGCTCAGTGTGGTCTGACAGATAATTTACTGGCCTCGGGCATCAGGCAACCGACTAACTTCGCAGATTGTTAAAGTGTTTAAAAGAACTTTGTGTGTTTTTATTTCACTTTATTCCCTATTTCAGTAATAAAATTGTTACTCCAATAAGTAATTGTTATCCAAATGCATGATAATTACCTGTATGCGCTGTTGTGACCAACCTGTATGCGCTGTTGTGACCAACCTATTATCTCGTTAATGAAATTGTGGACCAATGACCGTAGAAATTGACCTTCATTTTGATGGTGAATAGTATACAGTGGTTGAAGTTGGCAACAAATATATTCCATGGTGCGTGTAAATCCGCAAAGAATAAATTATATTATTTCACTTCATATATCTATAAGCCTTTAAAAGGNGAGGTTGGTTCGATCCCTGAAGCCAGGGGGAGGGGCCCTGAAAGGGAACTTAATTAAATTTGCTTTAAAACGCATCTCCTACTTAAAGCCAATGAGGATTTCAACCATATTTAGTCTGAAGCATCAGTAGGGGAGGGCACTCATTTCTTAAATAAATGAGGTTGGTTCGATCCCTGAAGCCAGGGGGAGGGGCCCTGAAAGGGAACTTAATTAAATTTGCTTTAAAACGCATCTCCTACTTAAAGCCAATGAGGATTTCAACCATATTTAGTCTGAAGCATCAGTAGGGGAGGGCACTCATTTCTTAAATAAATGAGGTTGGTTCGATCCCTGAAGCCAGGGGGAGGGGCCCTGAAAGGGAACTTAATTAAATTTGCTTTAAAACGCATCTCCTACTTAAAGCCAATGAGGATTTCAACCATATTTAGTCTGAAGCATCAGTAGGG
>NW_018475229.1:0-963 GCF_002113885.1 Mizuhopecten yessoensis | reverse complement strand
GACGGACGACGGACGACGACGGACGAAAAGCGATTAGAATAGGTCGCTTGAGCAGAGCTCAGGTGACCTAATAAAATGATGGTTGATATATATTTCAGGTATCTAACCTAACTGTTACCCACAAAGCTGTTTAGAAAATGGCGTAGTCTGTTTTTTGCTGATTTCTAAGCAATGATTTGAATGTGTTATCTTCGCTACAATTCACACAACATGACTTCCTCTCAAACATCAATCAAAACTTCTCCATATATTTTTATAACTCTTCATCCAATATCCTGTTCAGAAGCCCTC
Source organism: Mizuhopecten yessoensis (assembly GCF_002113885.1). Lineage (NCBI taxonomy): Eukaryota > Metazoa > Mollusca > Bivalvia > Pectinida > Pectinidae > Mizuhopecten > Mizuhopecten yessoensis. Next base: position 672 of record NW_018475229.1, on the reverse strand, counting down.
AGATCTTAGTCATAAACTAAATATGTTTACATTCATCAACAGTGCCAGTATTATATAAGAGTTCCCCAGACATCATTTCAGAATAATAAAAACAGGGTTGAATACCCTAAAACTACAGCTATATATTTCTACACAGGCTACATGAGGAGACAAAAACTCGTGATACAGATGATCAAAACAAACATTACACAGACTCAGATCTACAAACATTATGCAGATACTGACACTGATGATCAAGACAAACATTACATAGACACAGATCAACAATCAGCATTCAGACACTGATGATCAAGACAAACATTACAGAGACAGAGATGCATGATCATACCAACTTTACACGTACACAAAGATGATGATCAAGAAACACATTGCACAGAGATAAACAAACATTAAACAGACACAAAAGCTCATGACAAACCTTTCACAGACAGAGATGATCAAGACAAACATTTCACAGACTGAGATGATCAAGACAAACATTACACAGACTGAGATGATCAAGACAAGCATTACACAGAAAAAGATGATCAAGACAAACATTACAGACAACGATAAGAAAGACAAACATTTCACAGACTGAGACGATCAAGACAAACATTGCACAGACTGAGATGATCATTATAAAAACATAACATAAACAAGAATGATCAAGACAAATATTTCACAGACAGA
>NW_018475228.1:0-963 GCF_002113885.1 Mizuhopecten yessoensis | reverse complement strand
ATAATACATAACGGACCCAATGACGTCTCTGTTTTACTAAAGCTTTTCCGCGAAACATTGCAATGCAATCTGTGTATGAATGTTCCACGCAATTTCTCAATACAATTAGCATATCAGTGTTTCCCACGGCATCAAGGTGAGGACCTCTGAGCTCCTTTAAAACCCTATGTATTATTTTCTGTGTATACACAATGTGTCGTCAAAGGTTCCACGGGGGATCAATGATCCAGGTCAATGAACATGCATTTGGAAAGAAATAACAGTCTGACAGTCATAATGTATAGAGTTTATTCTTTTGCAAAAGTTTCAAAGGAGATATTTTACACTCAGCTTAATTCAGATTGCCATATACCATCACCATGAGTTATGACTATGAACATGCAATTTGAACGAAATCACAGTTTTGCCCATGATCGAATGTAAGGTTGTCAGGTAGCGTAGAGGAGAGAGCACTTTCACCAAGCCAGCCAGGGTTTGATTCGAATAACACGCGCATAACTGTTCAACATGACTTTGTTTTTAAATTGTTAAAATATTAAGGCGTGAAATATTTATTATGAAGTCCTTCCTTAATATTTAAACACATATGTTACTTAGTAATCCTATTAAATCTCTAGACAAAATCATGTAATTAATAATGAATACAAATTCACAGAAAATGTCGGATTAAGCACCGACTGTCAGCAGCAAAAGGCTGCAACTGAGACAACACACCTTCCGAAAAAGCCAGTGTACATCCGCAACAAAATGCTGCAAATGAAAACACATCTCGCCGAAACAGCAACTTACATCAGCAACAGAAAGCTGCAACTGACAACACATATCCCCGACACAACTAGGGTATATGAAAACAAGCTGTGGCGCCTGATCACGTTATGTCATCAATCAGCATAATTAAACTTATCCTGTCTGACATACCTTGTGTAAATAAACTGGGAAACTGGGTGGGGGTGGGGGTGGGGT
>NW_018475227.1:0-963 GCF_002113885.1 Mizuhopecten yessoensis | reverse complement strand
AAACTTTGTGCTACTAAATATATATATAACCATATTCAATATAAACAAAAAACTCTGCCAAAATCAAAACAAAGTTCTTAACTTAGTGATTTTGTACTTTATTTCATTGATTGAGTTGAATAGGATAAAAAAAAAATGTTGTGAAAAACGCTGTGAATAAAACCTACCTTATTTGAGCCTCAATTCCCTTAAAACGATTGTAAAACTCACAGAATGGTCTTTAAGAATTCTGGCATATATGATACAATGTAGTCTTATCAATTACAGCCAGTAAAAATGAGTTTGAAAAGTGGTTCTTTTAAATTGTTAAATCCTGCTAATTTCAACACTTGCTTCTCTGGTTCATGTTAGTTTGAGTTAAAACCAGATCTTATATACATGTGCAAATAGTTCATCATAACGATTTTGGCAGTGACCAAAAAAGCAAAGATAAAAACTTTTTTAATTTAAATTTTATCATTTTAGCTTGACCCAGATGATGACCTTGAAGACAGTGGAGCAGAGTGTGTGATCTGTATGTCAGATATGAGGGACACACTGATCCTACCCTGTCGTCACCTGTGTCTCTGTAGTACCTGTGCCGAGTCCCTCAGATACCAGGCCAGCAGCTGCCCAATCTGCCGCTCCCCTTTCAGGGCCCTCCTCCAGATCAGGGCTATGAGGAAGAAGCAGTCTGTACCCGTACATCAGGTAGGTCATCAGTAATTGTCTTTGCTTCAAACCTCGACTCCAAACCAGGAATGTGAAAGAGAAATCAGAATATTTTCCAATTTCACAATACATCTTCAGACCAGGTCAAAAATACAGCCCCTCTATTAGGTAGATTATCATAGTCTCTCTGATATTTGACCAATAGGTACATGATATCGAGTGCCTCATTTAATAATAATAATTTGAGGTTCATACCGCTTCATCACAACCTAGTTCGTAGGTCCTCTCAAAGTGGTTCACAAATTATTATCC
>NW_018475226.1:0-963 GCF_002113885.1 Mizuhopecten yessoensis | reverse complement strand
TGATTAAAGACACACATTGACATACAACTGCTTTAGTAGTTTGGGTAAAGATCTTTGATGTTGAAACAGAAAAAAATAAAATTGCGGATGTTGGGTTCTATCCATTGTTCATAAGACTCCTTCCCTTTTTTACTTGTTGACGCTGGTTTCAATGATTACACTTGTATATTGACAACACATAAACCATAAATCATATCGCTCTAGCCATTTTCTTTCGATTGTGACTGCGGAAGTCAAGTTGAAAAAACCATGAAATTACTGATAACATGTCTGGTTAGCTTCACCGCACTTAAATGCAAACTTTTTAATCAGTATATTTTCCAAATATTGAATATCGAAACTAAAATTAGAAATTGGAGAATTCATGACTATCAATTGAAGAAAAGAAACCCTTTAATACTTGTTACTTTAAGAGTATTTTTTTAAGTATAATTTGGAAACTTGTGTTTACGACTCGTTAAGATGACCAGGCCTTAAATAACTTTGACCGTCTCTTTATCTATTTCGTAATACAGGCGTTTTAACGTCGTCAGGTTCCTGGGATCAAATGTCTTGATTGGTTGTGTTTTTTGAGATATTAAGTTCAGACAACAGTGGACTTCAGAAGACAACGGATTATACTTCCAACCCGTTGGTAGTTTAAGGGTGATATGGATTTCGGCACAACTAATATATCACGTTGTGGACACGGAAGTACTGGCACCATTGCGGGAATATCGAAAACTTAATAATTAATGAAAATTAAGTTACGCAAAATACCAATGAGCTGGGGAAAGTCTACAGTGTCTGAAAAATGTAGTTAGGGATTCCCTGGGTGCTAAATAAGGTTAGAGACACATCGGATTAATATAGTCAGTTAACGGGTTATGTTGTATATGTAGGTAGTCGATACTGAGCATGCCTTGCAGGTAGGGCGTATGAATTGTACCTGCTGCCCCCAATTGCATGATCGTAAGAGGCGAC
>NW_018475225.1:0-963 GCF_002113885.1 Mizuhopecten yessoensis | reverse complement strand
TAAGCATAATAACCGATTGAATAGTTAATTAAATACTGAGATAATAACAGTCTATTTTCCGAAAGAATAGGATCTATTCTGATGGTCATTTTTCTGCGCCCTCAGCCTCGTTTTAGATTCAAGATGGCCGCCGTGTGAGAAAAGAGTATTGTCGGATATGATTAGACAATTCGCGAAAAGTTTATTTTTGTTTTGTTTTGTTTATGACATAAAAAAAGAAGAAACTTTAAAGCGAATGCCCTTCAAATATTGACTTACCAACGATGTTAAACCAAGTGAAATAATAAAACGTATGGAAGTATGGATTTCAATTAAATTACATTTTAGTTTCACTGATGAGTCCTTAATGGAGAAAAGGGTAATACAGAGATGTAAAAATGGTTACTTTTATGTACCGATATCAAACATGTTTGAATACATGTGCATAGTTCCTTTCTTCGTATTTCTAGTAACTTTGTCAACAAGGAACACACTTATTATACGTATAATTATTCATTTGGGTGGTCGGGTGGCGCAGTAGATAGCGCACTTGCCTTTCACCAAGGCGGCAGGGGTTCGATTCCCAGATCGGAGGGGAAAAGGTATTGGGTCACCTGCACGACTACCTTGGTTTCCTCTGGGTACCCGGTACGATCCCTCCCACGGTAAGACCAGCCGCGCGCTATCATCTGGGCCAACAATATTGATTAGTATAACTTGTGTAAAAACTTGTTTCACGATTGTTGTAAACTAAATAAGTTTATATTTGACACCTTGTTTAAGAAAAACACATCAAGGACGGACACCATATGTGGCAGCCGTCTTAATGTTTCCCGTTACCACATGTGACGGCCGTCCTAATGTCTCCCGTTTCCACAAGCGGCACAGTCCTTATGTTTCCCTTCGCCACATGTGCCAACCGTCTAAATGTTTCCCGTAACCACATGTGGCACCGTCCAAATTTCTCCCGTCACCACATTTGGT
>NW_018475224.1:0-963 GCF_002113885.1 Mizuhopecten yessoensis | reverse complement strand
GGTCATTCTCCCTAAATGGTGTTTTAAGTTTTAATGACAAATGCTTGTGATATAGTATGAAAATTGATGGTCTGACATAATTAGGGCCCCGTATCGGAGATACGGTGCCCTATAGTAATCACTCTGTCTGTCTGTCTGTCTGTCTGTCCGTCCACAAATTTTGTTCCTGGCTGATAACTTTGGTGTTTATTGACCGATGTCCATGAAACTTGGTCAAGATGTTCAGTTCACAAAAATACACATTGAGGTAAAAAGTCAAGGTGAAAGGTCAAGGTCATTAGGTTCAAAGGTCCAGGTCAAATTTTGCATCTTTGCAGGATGAACATTTTGTGAAGACATCATGAAGCAAAGTTGATCAGAATTAAACAAGGAGTCAACTGACCAAAGGTCAAGGTCATTGGGTCAGGGGTCATGGTCAAATTTTGTAGCTTTTCACTAGTGAACATTTCGCTATGACATTAGGAAGCAAAGTTGTTCGGAATTAAACAAAGAGACATACTGAGGTAAAAAGTCGAGGTCGTCAAAGGTCAAGGTCATTAGGTTCAAAGGTCAAGGTCAAATTTTACATCTTTTCACTGATGAACATTTTGTTATGACATTATGACGCAAAGTTGATCAGAATTAAACAAGGAGTCAACTGACCAAAGGTCAAGGTCATCGGGTCAGGGGTCAAGGTCAAATTTTGTAGCTTTTCACTGGTGAACATTTCGCTATGACATTATGAAGCAAAGTTGTTCGGAATCAAACAAAGAGACACACTGAGGTAAAAAATCGAAGTAAAAGGTAAAGGTCATTAGATTTAAAGGTCAAGGTCAAATTTGCATCTTTTCACTGATAAACATTTTGTTATGACATGATGAAGCAAAGTTGATCAGAATTAAACAAGGAGTTAACTGACCAATGGTCAAGGTCATTGGATCAAAGGTCAAGGTTAAATTTTGTACCTTTTCCCTGATGAACATT
>NW_018475223.1:0-963 GCF_002113885.1 Mizuhopecten yessoensis | reverse complement strand
CATCATCACGACAACTCCTAGGTAACAGACGGGTGTCTAGGGACAAATCATCACGACAACTCCTAGGTAAAAGACGGGTGTCTAGGGACACGTCATCACGACAACTCCTAGGTAATAAACCGGTGTCTAGGGACACATCCTCACGACAACTCCTAGGTAATAGACGGCTGTCTAGGGACACATCCTCACGACAACTCCTAGTTAATACACGCCTGTATATGTACACATCATCACGACAACTCCTAGGTAATAGACGGGTGTCAAGGGACACATCATCACGAAAACTCCTAGGTAATGGACGGTTGTATAGGGACACATCATCACAACAACTCCTAGGTTACAGACGGGTGTTTAGGGACACATCATCACGACATCTCCTAGGTAGTAGAGGGGTGTATAGGGACACATCATCACGACAACTCCTAGACGACAACTCCTAGGTAATCCTGTATATGTACACATTATCACGACAACTCCTAGGTAATAAACGGGTATCTAGGGACACATCCTCACGACAACTTCTAGGTAATGGACGGGTGTCTAGGGACACATCATCACGACGACTCCTAGGTAATAGACGGGTGTCTAGGGACACATAATCACGACGACTCCTAGGTAATAGACGGGTGTATAGGGACACATCATCACGACAACTCCTAGGTAGTAGAGGAGTCTAGGTAATAGTGGGGTATCTAGGGACACATCCACACGACAACTCCTATTTAATAGACGCCTGTCTAGGGACATGTCATCACGACAACTCCTAGGTAATAGACGGGGGTCTAAGGAAACATCATCACGACAACTCATAGGTAACAGACGGTGGTATAGGGACACATCATCACGACAACTCCTAGGGAATAGTGGGGTATCTAGGGACACATCCTCACGACAACTCCTATTTAATAGACGCCTGTCTAGGGACATATCATCACGACAACTCCTAGGTAATAGACGGGTGTC
>NW_018475222.1:0-963 GCF_002113885.1 Mizuhopecten yessoensis | reverse complement strand
TTATGTTTCCTTGAATAAAATGTGTGAATGATACGATAAAAATTATTTTAGGAATGACAGTATAAATATTAAACCTTAAAGATTTTGAAAATATTACGCTTAAATATTCATAATCTTGCTATATAAATTATACTACATACACACAAGAAAAGTTGTATATATGTCAGGGTATATACATTGTCCTGTTGTTTATATGTCAGGGTATAAACGTTGTCCTGTTGTTTATATTTCTGGGTATAAACGTTATCCTGTTGTTTATATGTCAGGGTATATACATTGTCCTGTTGTTTATATGTCAGGGTATTAACGTTGTCCTATTGTTTATATTTCAGGGTATAAACGTTGTCCTGTTGTTTATATGTCATGATATATACGTTGAACTGTTGTTTATATGTCAGGATATATACGTTGTCCTGTTGTTTATATGTCAGGGCATATACGTTGTCCTGTTGTTTATATGTCGTGATGTATACGTTGACCTATTGTTTATATGTCATGATATATACGTTGAACTGTTGTTTATATGTCAGGGTTTATACACTGTCCTGTTGTTTATATGTCAGGGTATAAACGTTGTCCTGTTGTTTATATGTCAGGATATATACGTTGAACTGTTGTTTATATGTCAGGGATATACATTGTCCTGTTGTTTATATGTCAGGAAAGAAACTTTGCCCTATTGTTTATATGTCAGGGCATATACGTTGTCCTGTTGTTTATATTTCAGGATATATACGTTGAACTGTTGTTTATATGTCAGGATATATACGTTGTCCAGTTGTTTATATGTCAGGGCATATACGTTGTCCTGTTGTTTATATTTCAGGATATATACGTTGAACTGTTGTTTATATGTCAGGGATATACATTGTCCTGTTGTTTATATGTCAGGAAAGAAACTTTGTCCTATTTTTTTTCTATGTCAGGGCATATACGTTGTCCTGTTGTTTATATGTCATGATA
>NW_018475221.1:0-963 GCF_002113885.1 Mizuhopecten yessoensis | reverse complement strand
TGTGTCTGTTGCTCAATGAATATTTGTTGATAAATAATTTTGTGTTTGTTGATAAATGATTGTTTGGGTCTGTTGCTAGATGAATATTTGTTGATAAATGGTTATTTTTGTCTCTTGATAAATTATCATTTGTGTCTGTTGATACATGCTTTTTTGTGTTTGTTGATAATCGATTATTTGTGTCTTTTGAGAAATGATTGTTTGCGTCTGTTGATAAATGATTGTNGATTGTTTGTGTCTGTTGCTAAATGAATATTTGTTGATAAATTATTGTTTGTATCAGCTGATAAATGATTATTTATGTCTGTTGATAAATTATTGTTTGTGTCTGTTGATACATGATTATTTGTGTCTGTTGATAAATTATTGTTTGTGTCTGTTGATAAATGATTGTTTGTGTCTGTTGATACATGATTATTTGTGTCTGTTTATGAAGTATTGTTTGCGTCTGTTGATAAATTATTGTTTGTGTCTGTTGATAAATGATTATTTTTGTCTGTTGATAAATTATAATTTGTGTCTGTTGATAAATGATTGTTTGCGTCTGTTGATAAATGATTATTTGTATCAGCTGATAAATGATTATTTATGTCTGTTGATACATGATTATTTTTGTTTGTTGATAAATTATAATTTGCGTGTGTTGATAAATGATTGTTTTCGTCTGTTGATAAATTATTGTTTGCGTCTGTTGATAAATTATTGTTAGTGTCTGTTGATAAATGATTATTTGTGTCTGTTGATAAATGATCATTTGTGTACTTTGATGATGAATGTTTGTGTATTATGATAAAAATTATTGTTAGTGTCTGTTGATAAATTAATGTTTGTGTTGTATGATAAATGATTATTTGTGTCTATTAATGTCTGCTTTTTTGTGTCTGTTGATAAATGATTGTTTGCGTCTGTTGTTAAATCATTATTTGCGTCTGATGATAAATGATTGTTTATAAATGATTGTTT
>NW_018475220.1:0-962 GCF_002113885.1 Mizuhopecten yessoensis | reverse complement strand
ACCGTGATCGCTATATGATGTTACCATGATCGCTACATGATGTTACCGTGATCGCTATATGATGTTACCATGATCACTACATGATGTTACCGTGATCGCTATATAATGTTACCGTGATCGCTACATACGTTACTGTGATTGCTACGTGATGTTTCCGTGATCGCTACATGACGTTACCGTGATCGCTACATGATGTTACCGTGATCGCTACATAATGTTACCGTTGTCGTTACATGCTTTTACCGTGATTACTCATGATGCTACCGCGATCGCTACATTATGTTACACCTTGTATCATTCTTCGTCGATCCTAAACTTAGGGGGACAACTTAAAAAAAAGCGTTCTTATTAACAATATTTGCAGTCTTTTGTGAAATTGGGAAACGAGTTAAGGGATATCATATTCTCACTCATGAACAACATACGATACTAAGATTGATTCCCTAATTATCATTGAATCCTTTACTCCTCACGCGAAGTTCACGAGACTTTTAATTGCTCATAAAATGACACTTTAATTTTGAATATTTTTGAGTGGAAAATTTCTGATGTGTTAACTTATTTATTGTAAATGTTCGGGAGGAAAAATGTGTTTGTTCAGATGACGTACAATGTAGTTACAAAGCTATTTCGAAATTTGCCTTTAAAGGGTACGTGTACGTAAGTTTACTATATATATGACTTTATTGACCTATAAACGTGATTGTTACTGATAGGTGAAAACGAAGTATATTAGTTCGCATGACTAATGCTTTTGGCTTACTGTTACAATTACCATTGAAATGCCAAGCGAAGCGAAGGATTTTTTCTGACGTCAGAATAAGATTTTGTTGTTGCTGTAAATAGAAATCCAAGTTCGTTAAACGACGGGAAGAAGGATATCATTGGTTGGTGAAAAAGCAAATTAATATGAGCCTAGCAGACAAATGACCAGTGAAGCGTATGCACACAAAGGTGTAAAA
>NW_018475219.1:0-962 GCF_002113885.1 Mizuhopecten yessoensis | reverse complement strand
ACCAAAACATATTTTATAAATCTTCACCAAACTCTGCAAAACACATGTCCCATCTTTTGATGTATCCAGCAAATATGACTGTTACTGTGGCCCGAATTTCGTGGTTACCCAACAAATCACCATTTCCTGGCTACATGAATTCGTGGATTACAAGTCCCCACTCAAACGAAGAATTACTTCATGTCAAACTTGTAATTACTTCGTGGACATATGAATAAGTGGAAGAAGATCTTAAATGAAATTTAAAACCCCACAAAAAGTAGAGATTTCACAGTATTTCAAATCTTTCTTCCTGATGAAGTATTTATTCAAATCAAGTTAACCAGATTACTTCGCATACTTATGTCATAACAAACAGCGGTTAAGTATCACTTGATGATATTTCTTGAATTTCAGAGAAAGGCATGTTTGAAAAAAAACATTTAACCATGATTCACATCTATAGTCCCATTTGAACCTTACCGAATCAAAGACTGGGCAAGTCCTATTTAGATATGTAGGGGTGAATGAGTTAACCAAGAGATATTGCGACCTTGAACTTTGCTCTCCATGCAGCCTTCATATTACATATTCACATTTAATTCAAATTTCATTATTTACGTTATAATCCACGATAAACATGACAAACAACTAAAGGTAGAAACAAATGTGTGATACATTTATTTTAAACATCTTCGTTCCCTACACTGAATCTTTATATTTCTCTGACCAATAATAGAATATAAGAGATATTTTCCTTGGGAAATTGCTGTTTTAAATTTGTTTAACCATGTGACCTTCCACTTTGATTTTTAGCCTCTTTACCCGTAACATATATTCCTTACATCAATGCAAATTGTATTAAGTTTGTTGATTTTCCATATATCTTGGATTTCGAAACAGTTAAATCAATGTATGACATGTTCATTAACTCATTTACTCCTGAAGACACATTTAAACTCTTCCAATTCAAAGGTTGGAAT
>NW_018475218.1:0-962 GCF_002113885.1 Mizuhopecten yessoensis | reverse complement strand
ATATATATATATATATATGATCATATGACGAAGATCTCAACCTTTTCCAAGTTATTATCCAGGGACTAAGTCCCTTATAGGCCGCCAGGTGTAGGGCCCATAAGATGTCATGCTCGCATGAGTATATTTGTATTTTCATGTACAGCTATTCCATACGGGGTGATAGTTAGGGATCTAAGCTGTTTCCATATTATGACCCAGTGACTGAGTCCTCAGGGGCAGACCTGGAGCTAAGGGGTAATTCTTGCAGCATGACTGTGTTAGTCTCCTTAGGCCTTGTGATGAATTATATGGTGTTAATGGATATAAAGTAATTCCAAGATATGAACAGGGGACCCATAAACTCTAAAATGTAAGTCAATGTCATTTATATGAGTAAACTGTATAGCACTGCATCCTAGCTACTTACTGACCAGACATCATAACCCCAAGGCCTTATCGAACTTAAGAATATTCTTAAAGCTATTTACTCATTATAGCCCAGGTTAAAATTTGACCTCAGCAAGAGCTCAGTCTAAGTTACAACAGTAACACAGTTTGTCTACAGAACAATTCCAGGTAGCATGCTCTGGAACTTTAGACACTTAATGTTAATTAAAGCTTGTATTGTTTTTAACATATTTTACCCCTTTAACATTGAAAGTAGGTCAAGATAATTGATATAAAGAAACTGCATAACACTCTACTATATTACATAATAAGTATCATGGCTCTCAATCTTATGATTTTTTACAGAATGCTGTTTGAATTTTTTAACATTTTTGACCCATACAAGCTTGAAAGGAATTAAATTTCATTGAAAGAAACTTCACAGCAATCCATCTCAGGTATCCTATGACCGATTATGGCCCCTGGGTGCATGATGGAACTTGACAAGATTCTTAAAGACTTTTAGTTTTACTCATTAAAGCAAATGTTTACATTTGACCCCAGCCTGTGCTCCAAGTTAACCTTTGACCTAA
>NW_018475217.1:0-962 GCF_002113885.1 Mizuhopecten yessoensis | reverse complement strand
GCATTACAACATGACGGTCACGTAATTGTTTCGCTGAGTTCCCATAATATCTACCAACGAAACTTTGTATTCTGTATATATACAGTATATATACGGTCCTTACACATAACCTCATGGCGCAGCAACGCCAAGAAGTCTAATGTCGTGTTTCCTGATGTCGCCTACGGTATGTGGTACAAAGTGTAGGGTTACTGGAAGAGTAGCAAATATTCTCTGGCACATGGAGACCCAAACGACAGGACAAAATGGTAAAGGAGGTTGACACATTTGAGTTCCCCATAGTTCATTTCCGAACGATTTGTTGTTGTTATTGTCCTTTGGTTTTGTCACACTTAGGAGAACACACTCAATACCATAGAAAACATTAAAATTTTACAACTTAAGCGTTCAAAGTTTCTGGTATAATTTGCTTTGTTGGGGGGAAAACTGTTGTAAGTCTTGTCCGAAATAAGTATACTCCAGGTATCTCCGTCTAACATTGTTAAAGACTTAAGAAAACCGTGGAGTCTGTAGTGTGCAAAAAGTGGGTATTCAGTGGGTATAAAAGGTATCTGGATGTGAAGGGTAAACGGGTTGTATTGACTTGAACGGGTAGAGAGGTATCTAGACGTGACGGGTAAAAAGGGTTGTATTTACTTGAAGGGTAAGAGAGGAGTCTTGAAGAGGAGTCTTGACGTGAAGGGTAAAAGAGGTATAAGTTTTCAAAAACAGACCATGCAAGAATGTTTTCGTTCTTATATAGTCTTTACGTGATAACTATTTTAAAATTAAAGTTTGTTTATGAATGTTAAAAGAAAAAGCATTGATTCAGGAGAATTAAACACAACAAGATAAATACACAGTAACATACTAATTAGTTTATCAATATACAATCCTTTTCAGGTTAAAACAAATGAGTTTCTAAACACAATCAATAGAAACATGAAGTAAGAAATTACATATACTTAAAACATTTGTGACGT
>NW_018475216.1:0-962 GCF_002113885.1 Mizuhopecten yessoensis | reverse complement strand
TTAAAAAGTCCTTCTCGATATTTAAAAGCCAATCGACCTTTTCCAGTTCCTCCTGCTGGTCGTTGTTCTCCGTGTGAACATGACTGAAAATATCTTTACTGCATCCTACCACTTCCTCTTTGTAAACATATTCAACTTTTAAATCTTTTACTTCCAACACTTTGATTTTCTGTAGGCCAGACACCACATGACTTTCATAGACATTTTCAGTTCTTGTCAAAGATTTTTCAAATCTGTCATGATGTGAAATTCGTAGAAGTCCCTCAACAAACTCAGGCCTTCGAATGAACTCTTGTAACTGATTTGTAAGACGTCCCTGCGTAACTTCCAAAGTTGATACATCTATCCTCTCTCCAACCATTTGAGTCAAAATAAGCGGTCTGTATTTGGCAGGTAATTTTTCTATATCACAGTAATAAAAATCCAGCTTAAGAGATTGAAAACCTAAAAAGTAAGGTAAGCCTGCTTTGTTCCCTATTGCTTCATAGAAAAGCTTGTTGTTTGAGTAAATCATTTTGGTGGAATCCATTAGTTTGTAGTCTTTGGTTGGGAGATACAGGATTGGTACCTGCAAACATACATCATTATTGTCTGTCCTACACTGCAAATGTGAAAACAGTCCACGAATAGCTTTCAATACAGAGTGACGCTCGTTGGGATGCAGTTCTTGGTCACTCACATCCTGAGTAATTCGCTCCAATATTCTAGCATACGTTGCACATGTAGGTATTGTTTATGTACCAAGCTTTTCAAATAGTTCAAAGTTTGCACCAAAATACCTTGGAGCTGAGTATAGATATGGTTTGAGTTCTTGTCTTTCCTCCAAATTAATAACAAGAACTCCACATGTCACAAATGTTTTCTCAGATGGCAGATACGCAATAGGTTTCTGACGAAGACGATTACAAAGCGAGTCCTGATTAGCTCCATGTTTCCATAAATATTGATAAATGTCGGACATC
>NW_018475215.1:0-962 GCF_002113885.1 Mizuhopecten yessoensis | reverse complement strand
GTTTTTTCAATCAAGCCGCTTTCAATTCAAAGAACTCCCCAACTTTACTTTTACAATTCAGGTGTGAATACATAAAAAAACATAATATGCAAATTTAAGTGTCTTTATTTAAACACTGTGCCAAAATAAAATTATATAAAAATTTAAAAATAAAAATTAATTTAAACTTTAATTTTTTTATCAAATTTAAATTGTTCTTTAAAACTAAATGATTAAAAAAACCAGAGATGCAGCATAGAACAATCATGCCAAATTTTATCGAAATCGGTCAAAAATTACGGATCTGAGAAATAAAAACATGCATTTTTAGACAAGTCTATAATAAGACATTTTTTTTTTTTAAATCCAGAAACTGTAGGCAATTTGGAACTTGTTGGTGAAAACCGCATAATTTTAAGACATATAAAACACAAGTTATGATGAATTTAAACAAGAGGCCCGAGGGCCTGTATCCAAATATGGACCAAATCCTTTCATTCCTACGAAAGAAGAAGGATTTTAAAGAATAGTTTGCTGTATTTCCCCTATTGGGCTCTGCCCCTCAGGCACCTGAGGGGCCATATTCACGGTCTATACAAAATTGGTTCCCTTTCACCCAAGGATGCTTCAGACCAAATATGGAACAAATCCTTCCATTCCTACAGAAGAAGAAGGATTTTAAAGAATTTGCTATATTTCCCCTATTGGGCCCCAACCATCAGCCCCCAGGGGGGCCAGACCCACCATTTATACAAACTTTGTTCCTCTTACCCCAAGGATGCTTCTGACCAAATATGGACCAAATCTTTTCATTCCTACAGAAGAAGAAGGATTTTAAAGAATAATTTGCTNTCCCCTATTGGGCCCCGCCCCTCAGGCCCTGGGGGGGGGGGCCAAACCCACCGTTTATACAAAACTGAGTCCCGTTGGCCCAAGGGTGCTCCAGACTTAATAAGGATAAAATCCCTTAATCCCTACGGTAG
>NW_018475214.1:0-962 GCF_002113885.1 Mizuhopecten yessoensis | reverse complement strand
CTATACAAAACCTGTTTTCATGACGTTTCTTGATTAAATGGTTCACAAATGCTGAGAATTTTAAACTTTTTCAAATCTATTAGAGGTTTAATTTAAAAATAGGTATACGTTTGAATAAAAATATGTTATAAAATGTCTGTCATCATATTTTTGTGTCAATTTCGTTAACAAAATACTTTAATTTAACTCATACCTGTAAATAATTTAACTTGAAAAGACTTTCGTTTTCGTAAATCGTCATAAATGCTAATACAAACTCACATACTATGCAAAAATCCGTTTTCGCAAAGTTTCTTGATTGTTTTAGAAGTACTGTTTACTATCAATGACAGTGAATAGTATGAAAAGTTATTTGTTGTGATACTTTTATGTCAATTTCTTAAACAAAATACTTTTATCTAACTCATATCTGAAAAGACTTTGTTATAACCGATTGATGAAAATGTTTTTTCTACATTTCACATCTTTGTTGTAAATCTTCAAAAATACTAAAACAAACTGTCACATACTATGCAAAAAACTGTTTCCATAACGTTTCATGATTGTTTACAAATACTGTGTACTACATCTGTTAAAGGTTTAATTTAAAAGAAGGTATACTTTTGAATAACATATCTTATAAAATGTCTGTCATCATATTTGTGTGTCAATTTCTTGAACAAAATAAAAAAAAAAAAATTAGATTGTTTTATTTTTTCAAGTTTTTTGTTACCTCTACATCAAACAGACATTACACACAAACTCTCACTTGTAGACAGAAGCATGCGTTTCTCAATCATGGTCATTTATACACGTCATCATCATCATCATCATTATCATCATTAACAGTACAGAAATACGTGTCACACAATAATCATCATCATCATCATCGTACATTAACATTGACAATCATCATCTTCATCATCATCATCATCTTAATCATCATCATCATCATCGTCCATAGTTACAAACATCATCATGAT
>NW_018475213.1:0-962 GCF_002113885.1 Mizuhopecten yessoensis | reverse complement strand
TAACACCGTAAACACTACCAGGGAGTGATATAACACAGTAAACACCACCAGGGAGTGATGTTACACAGTAAACACTACCAGGGAGTCATATAACACAGTAAACACTACCAGGGGGTGGTGTTACACAGTAAACACTACCAGGGAGTGATGTTACACAGTAAAGACTACCAGGGATTGATGTTACACAGTAAACACTACCAGGGAGTGGTGTAACACAGTAAACACTACCAGAGAGTAATGTTACACAGTAAACACTACCAGGGAGTGGTGTAACACAGTAAACACTACCAGGGGGTGGTGAAACACAGTAAACACTACCGGGATTGATGTAACACAGTAAACACTACCAGGGAGTGGTGTAACACAGTAAACACTACCTGGGAGTGATGTTACACAGTAAACACTACCGGGGAGTGATATAACACAGTACACACTACAAGGGAGTAATGTTACACAGTAAACCCTACCAGGGAGTGATGTTACACAATAAACACTACCAGGGAGTGGTGTAACACAGTAAACACTACCTGTGATGTTACACAGTAAACACTACCAGGTAGTGATATAACACAGTAAACACTACCAGGGAGTTATGTTACACCGTAAACACTACCAGGGAGTAATGTTACACAGTAAACACTACCAGGCAATGATTTAACACAGTAAACACTACCAGGGAGTGATGTTACACAGTAAACACTACACGATAGTGATGTTACACACGGTAAACACTACCTGGCAGTGATATAACACAGTAAACACTATCAGGAAGTAATATAACACAGTAAACACTACAAGGCAGTGATGTAATACAGTAAACACTACCAGGGAGTGATGTTACCGAGTAAACACTACCAGGGAGTAATATAACACAGTAAACACTACCAGGGAGTGATGTTACACGGTAAACACTACAGGGGAGTGATATATCACAGTAAACACTACCAGGGAGTAATGTTACA
>NW_018475212.1:0-961 GCF_002113885.1 Mizuhopecten yessoensis | reverse complement strand
GGTTAAGGCATCTGACCGCCTACGATCACTAACCCTCCATCACTGAGTCTTGGGTCCGAGATCGTCATGGGACAGTCGCTTGGTACTGGCCGCAGGTCGGTTTAACCTTGCCGTTCGTTTGATGTCATTTCCTTTCACAAGTTTAACGGTCCTTATGACCTCTTTTATGTTGATAGGCCGTTAAGAATCCTATCTGTCCCTGAACTTGCCAGGAACATATAGCTGTAAGAAATGATTTGTGCGCTCCTGCGTCTGAAATACGGTGTTATGTAAATTTGACGGATATAATTTATCTATCATCATTTTACCCGTATGTGAGTTATGGTAATCTTCCTTCATACAAATGATTGGTAAACTTGATGTTTGAACAATAGACAAATTGGCAACAAGTCGCTGGTAATTCAGCTTTGCTATTAGCGTATTTACACTCATTTGTGGCAACACTCTGTTTTATACCATGTCATTGATGTGCAAAAGTGTCAAATTGCTTGTTTTCTTTTATACCTCTTGAACAGGATGCTCTCTTGGCCCGACTCTTGTAAAGTCAATAACATGGTTTTGCTGTGTAGCATGATCTATTGATCTGGGGCTGCGATAGCTTTCTTCCTGATCGGGATATTTTCTTTAGCATTTGGGTTTCCATATATTAAGGTGTTTACCAAGTTTGACCAAAAGTAGCCTATCAGTTTCTCCGTTGTAGTTCTTGCAAGCGAATTGTACTCGCGTTCTCAACGTTTTTCTCATGAGCGTTTTATCCTAGTGTGTATGTTGATATGACGTAGCGATTTCTGGCGCGTCATTGTTTTTTTATGGAGGTAAAGTAAGCTTAAGAAGTAAATATAATAATCAATTATGTTACAAATAGAACAACAGATTAAATGCTATTTCTGCAAACATTATGGAAACGGGAGATTCGCCTCGTGCTCCATTGGATTTATTATCTCATAAACTAAACAAAATA
>NW_018475211.1:0-961 GCF_002113885.1 Mizuhopecten yessoensis | reverse complement strand
ACAAATCAAGCTTTCTGTCAGTTATTGTTATCCTGTCGGATTTTTGTGAAGCAAATTGAATTTTAATAGAATCCTAAATGATTCTATAATGACTTTGCAGAAAATATGATAAGCACATCGAAAATGTATATCATAAATTTGAAACCCCATACATGTCTATATCTAACGTTGCTGACACATGTAACACTTGTTTATTGTGTGCGAACATACACCATCTTGTAATATTGATGACGCAATGGCGAGATCATAATGAACAGGTCGTGTTACGTATGTCTCCCGATTTTTTTTTAGTTAAACGTCAAAAAATGAACAGTTCGTGATTTATTTAAAAAATAAATAAAAAAAATACATGACCTACAAGCCTCCAAGCAATATTTTCTTTCAAAAGGTGGTATAGACAGGAGCGATGAATATAGCTTGAAATGAAACATGGACCTTGAGATCTTTGGTTTAAAATACGAAATAATAGAATGTAAAATACAATACCGATAATCTAACATTCTTTCATCCTCAGAAAAATGCAGATGGCAGATGGCTGAAAGACGTAACAAAGTATTGTTTCGAGATGAACGAAGGCAATGGCCAACCTGATATTGCTATTAAATCTCTATCGCTCTGAGGTTCCTTTTATACGATATACATGTAATAAAAAATGAAGAGGAGTGCAATATTTTCAGATTTTGAGGATCAATTGTAAATATAAAATACCTTTCTGAACTTATCTTCGAGAATAGGCTATGAAGAAAAGTTAAATAATGTCAATTTAACTTTACCTCAAGGGTCTTGTGTTTGACCTTTTATTATACGCAAGTTATCTAGTGGTAAGAAAGAGCGTAGGTGTTCAGGAAGCCTAGACTGCAAATTCATGTACCCCCCCTCCCCCTTTCCGGTTTCGGAGACCGCATGGTAGGGTTATACTCAGATTTATAAAAACAATATAAGCATGCAGGTGTTTTTTTTT
>NW_018475210.1:0-961 GCF_002113885.1 Mizuhopecten yessoensis | reverse complement strand
TTTCTGTTCTACTTTTCAAGTTGACGTTCGTCTTTTTATATTTTCCTTTTTTCGATGTCATTTCTCTTTGTGTGTTTTATCTACCATTTATTGGCCCTAACGGCCACTTCTGTGGTGATGGGTCGTTAAGAACTCAATAACTAGCTAATTAGGCTACACTTCTCCGTCAACGATGTCGTTCTAGACATCCGACTTTATGTGATATTAGCTGTTGTAGGAACGTTAACGCTGAACAAATCCATCGATATGGCTAAAACGTCGGATAATCAGTCACCTTGGTAGGCGAGATAGGCAAATGGTTCTGCAAATAATTGGTTGGAACTTCTAAACCTCGATTTGTTTAACGTTCAGCATTTTGGGAAATGGCAACAACTGGTTCATCCGTTGTCATTATAATGTGACCGGGCGTGATAGATGACTTCGGCATGGCATTTCAGCACTATAAAGTCGACATCAGATCGGCGCTATCACAAAGAGGCAGGCACGCCAACATACCCTGTATCATACACACCCACACACACACACACACACACACACACACACACGAGCACACATACACTAAACACATGGAGGTATGTCCTTAAATTACCAAATTACCATAGCTGTTAATAGGACGTTTAACAAATAAAACTAGACCAAACCTCGATTTGATAGTTGGTTAGATTCAGTGCACCATCGAATTTGACATGACATGCGAAATTAAGGTATCCTATTGCTAAGGGATCATTGAGCATATCTTAAAAGACTAATAGATATTCCTTCCATTTGCAACACCTAGGTTATGTTTAAATAATCTAGCTCGTGTTTAGAAAATCTAAAAAATGTTTACCGCATCTAATTCATGTTCTCAAATAAGTATTCCATCTTTTCGTATTGCAGAGTTATTTGTTCTTGTGAGCAAGTATTGATTGTTACATCATTTGTTTTTGAGAGTAACGTCTTCAATTTTTGAGAAAACGAC
>NW_018475209.1:0-961 GCF_002113885.1 Mizuhopecten yessoensis | reverse complement strand
CATCCGTTCATAGGACATTCTGAAAAGTCTTGAGATGTGCATATAGCACTAAGACATTGTTGCATATCTTGTCAGTAATCAATTGTAATGTATTTGCAAATACAATCTCCACGGTGTATTACCTCTGTCTTAACTCTTTCTGTTGTCTACAATGAGGAAAATGGCATGACTTATATTGTCCAAATAATTTCTCTTTCTTTGCTTTTAAGGAGGAAACCCACAATGTAGTGGTATTATCAGATTACATAATCGGAAGAATGGTTAAGGTACCTTGCAAGAATCATGTTTTCCTCGTACGTGCTCCTTAATGCTCATGGTACATTGAATAATTTAAAATCAAAATTTACTTCTCTGCAAACTTTTGTGGAGATAATTTGCTTACTGAATGCTGGGAGGGGATATTCAATATTAAATATTCTAATTGAAACATATGCCCCCGAAACCCCTATTTAAGGGATATTTAAGAGGGCCCTTAATTTATTTTCCTTGTCCCCTGATACCTCGTATAACATCAGTTAGTGACCTGTTGGCAGAATCATAGACAGGAATGGTTGTCATATTCTTTTTTACCTAACCTGCCCGAAGAGCAAGTGAGCTTATGCCGTAAAATCAAGTTCACAGGAGTCAAATATTTTGAAATCTGTAAACGACTTCTTCTTTATAACAAAAAGGACCAGGTGTTGATATTTCGCCAGTAGCATGCTAGATGAAGGGTTACCAAGTTTGTTCAAATGAATGACCTTCGCCCATTTTCAAGATCAAATGGATCAAATATGTTGAAATCTTTTAACCACTTCTGAATAACCAAAAGGTCCAGGGTAATGATATTTGGCCAGAAGCATACTGGGATGAAAAGCTATAAAGTCTATTCAACTTAATGTCCTTGTTCGACTTTCAAGGTCACAGGGGTCCTATATTTCAATCTTTTTAAATATTCTTTTGAGTCAAACACTGATATTTT
>NW_018475208.1:708-961 GCF_002113885.1 Mizuhopecten yessoensis | reverse complement strand
TACAATGTTTGTTACTGTAATACAATAATGCTACCCAGTATGACTCGATACAGGTACAATGCTTGTTACTGTAATACAATAATGCTACACATTATGACGTGATACAGGTACAATGTTTGTTACTGTAATACAATAATGTTACCCAGTATGACGTGATACAGGTACAATGTTTGTTACTGTAACACAATAATGCTACCCAGTATGACTTGATACAGGTACAATGCTTGTTACTGTAATACAATAATGCTACCCA
>NW_018475208.1:0-639 GCF_002113885.1 Mizuhopecten yessoensis | reverse complement strand
TACCCAGTATGACGTGATACAGGTACAATGTTTGTTAATGTAATACATTAATGCTACCAATTATGACGTGATACAGGTAGAGTGTATGTTACTGTAATACAATAATGCTACCCAGTAAAACGTGATACAGATACAATGTGTGTTACTGTAATACAATAATGCTTTCCAGTATGACGTGATACAGGTACAATGTTTGTTACTGTAATACAATAATGCTACCCAGTAAAACGTGATACAGATACAATGTGTGTTACTGTAATACAATAATGCTTTCCAGTATGACGTGATACAGGTACAATGTTTGTCACTGTAACACAATAATGCTACCCAGTATGACGTGATACAGGTACAATGTGTGTTACTGTAATACAATAATGCTTTCCAGTATGACGTGATACAGGTACAATGTTTGTTACTGTAATTCATTAATGCTACCCAGTATGACTTGATACAGGTACAATGCTTGTTACTGTAATACAATAATGCTACCCATTATGACGTGATACAGGTACAATGTTTGTTACTGTAACACAATAATGCTACCCAGTATGACGTGATACAGTTACAATTTTTGTTAATGTAATACATTAATGCTCCAAGTATGACGTGATACAGGTAGAGTGTATGTTACTGTAATAG
>NW_018475207.1:0-961 GCF_002113885.1 Mizuhopecten yessoensis | reverse complement strand
CTGGGACCTGAGTAATACTGTCCATCTTGTTATCTTGTGTCTGGTTCCTGAACAATACTGTCCCTCTTGTTATCCTGTCTGGTACCTGAGTAATACTGTCCATCTTGTTAACTTATGTCTGGTTTCTGAGCAATACTGTCCCTCTTGTTATCTTGTGACTTTGGTCTAAGCAATACTGTCCCTCTTGTTATTTTGTGTCTTGTATCTGAGCAATACTGTCCCTCTTGTTTTCTGTGTCTGGGACCTGAGTAATACTGTCGATCTTGTTATCTTGTGTCTGGTTCCTGAACAATACTGTCCCTCTTGTTATCCTGTCTGGTACCTGAGTAATACGGTCCATCTTGTTAACTTATGTCTGGTTTCTGAGCAATACTGTCCCTCTTGTTATCTTGTGACTTTGATCTCAGCAATACTGTCCCTCTTGTTATTTTGTGTCTGGGATCTGAGCAATACCGTCCATCCATCTTGTTATCCTGTGTCGGGGACCTGAGCAATACTGTCCCTCTTGTTACCATGTTTCTGGGACCTGAGNTGAGCAATACTGTCCCTCTTGTCATCTTGTGCTTGGTACCTTAAAAATACTGTCCCTCTTGTTATCTTGTATCTGGGACCTGAGCAATACTGTCCCTCTTGTTATCTTGTTCCTGAGACCTGAGCAATACTGTCCATCTTGTTATCTTGTATCTGGGACCTGAGCAATACTGTCCCTCTTGTTTTCTTGTGTCTGGGACCTGAGCAATACTGTCCATCTTGTTATCTTGTGTCTCTGGGACCTGAACAGTACTGTCCCTCTTGTTATCTTGTGTCTGGGATCTGAGCAATACCGTCCCACTTGTTATCTTGTGTCTGGGACCTGAGCAATACTGTCAATCTTGTTGTCTGGTGTCTGGGACCCGAGCAATACTGTCCCTCTTAATCTTGTTATCATGTGTCTGGGATTTGAGCAATTCTGTCCATCTTG
>NW_018475206.1:0-961 GCF_002113885.1 Mizuhopecten yessoensis | reverse complement strand
TCACCACATAAAGTCGGTACTCCGCAGGAGTGAGTATTCACCACACGAGGCACCTGTCATGGTGTTGGGTAACACGGGCAGAAAAAAATTGTCTTGAATTGAGAACTCGCAGGCAGTAATACTGGTTAGATTCAAATTTCTTACGCAGAAACACTCTGTTGTTTTTAAATCTCTTACGCTGTAACACTGGTTGTATTTACATTTCTCACGCGGAAACACTAACTTGTATTGAAAGCTCTCACGTGGTTATACTGGTTATATTTCCAATTCTACCGCAGACACACTAACTTGTATTCAAACCTCTAACACTGTAACACTGGTTATATTAACATTTCTCACGCAGAGACACTAACTTGTATTGAAACCTCTCATGTTGTAAAACACTGGTTATATTAACATTTCTCACGAAGAAACACAGCTGGTTATATTAACATTTCTCACGCAGAAACACTAACTTGTATTGAAACCTCTCACGCGGTAACACTGGCAAAATAACATTTATCACGCAGAAACACTAACTTGTATTGCAACCTCTCACGCGGTAACACTGGCTATATTAACATTTATCACGCAGAAACACTAACTTGTATTGAAACCTCTCACGCGGTAACACTGGCAAAATAACATTTATCACGCAGAAACACTAACTTGTATTGAAACCTCTCACGCGGTAAAACACTGGTTATGTTAACATTTCTCACGCAGAAACACTAACTTGTATTGCAACCTCTCACTCGGTAAAACACTGGTTATATTAACATTTCTCACGCAAAAACACTAACTTGTATTGAAACCTCTCACGCGGTAACACTGGCAAAATAACCTTTATCACACAGAAACACTAACTTGTATTGCAACCTCTCACGCGGTAAAACACTGGTTATATTAACATTTCTCACGCAAAAACACAAACTTATATTGAAACCTCTCACACGGTACATTATGTAACACTGGTTATATT
>NW_018475205.1:0-961 GCF_002113885.1 Mizuhopecten yessoensis | reverse complement strand
AGGTTCTAGTCTCTAGTACAACATCCCCTGGGGTGAGTGTTAACGCCCTGTTCTCAGTTACTGTGTAGGTTCTAGTCTCTAGTACAACATCCTCAGGGGTGAGTGTTAACGTCCTGTTCTCAGTTACTGTGTAGGTTCTAGTCTCTAGTACAACATCCCCTGGGGTGAGTGTTAACGCCCTGTTCACTCAGTTACTGTGTAGGTTCTAGTCTCTAGTACAACATCCCCTGGGGTGAGTGCTAACGTCCTGTACTCAGTTACTGTGTAAGTTCTAGTCTCTAGTATGGCATCTAGTGATTGTTATTTTCGCGAGGATCAACAATACAAAAACAGTATTTTCCCCACTTTCATGTGATATATAAACAGTTAATTATAATAAATTTTTAAAATAAAACTAAGGAAAATTCTATCTATTTTTTTCATGTGGGTTATATTCTGTTGATTTTATTAATCTTTTGAATAAACATGATTACTTCCTGAACGACAGTTCAATCTAAACACTAGTTAGTTTCCTGGTTGTCTCTCAAGTTATTGATAGAAATAATGGTACTGTAATACCAGTCTATACTTACACCGTCAGGACATCAAGTTTAGTCTAGAATGGACAGGTTTTACATTGGCACATACAAATTAAAGCTGCTGGATATCTGTATTATATAGGTGTCCAGCTTATACAGGTTTGTTTATACAGGTTTCTCCATTGTTCAGGGATCAGTTGAGACAGGATCACTGTAGTAAATATATATCTGATGATCATTTGTACTGGACTGTCAAAATGTTGTGTTAATGCTCAACCAATGATATTTTGACAGTGGGATTAATGATGAACTAATGATATTTTGACATTTGGATGAATGATCAACCAATGATATTTTGTCAGTGGGATTAATGATCATTCAATGATATTTTGACAGTGGGATTACTGATCATTCAATGATATTTTGTCAGTGGGATTAATGAT
>NW_018475204.1:0-961 GCF_002113885.1 Mizuhopecten yessoensis | reverse complement strand
ATCATACGGTGTTTTCATGTCGGAGTTATTTACGTATTAAAGGGCCTGCTCCAAGTACATTTTCGCGATAAATGCCGACATATGAAGGACAAACTTACTCGGAATGAAGTATGCTGTTTTTCTGTGTGATATGAAGGTCGATCTTTTAAATTCTGCTCATCAGTGTATAACGTACCTTGTGGTTTTAATGTCTGTTCATTAGTGTATAACGTACCTTGTGGTTTTAATTCTGCTCATCAGTGTATAACGTACCTGGTGGTTTTAATTCTGCTAATTCATCAGTGTACCTGGTGGTTTTCTGCTCAACAGTGTACCTGTACAAGCACATGTTAAGTTTTCACAGAATAAATTATGTTATTGAAAAAGTTTGGCTGGAGCATATCTTCTATACTATTTCACCTGGAGTAACCAGATTTGGTATACCAGGACGGAATGCACAGTGCAAGAATTAGGTCACTGTGACCTATGACTTGACCTTTATTTTTCAAAATGTTTGTCCGGGGTATATCTTTTATACTATTTCACCTAGAGTAACAAGATTTGGTGTACCAGGACATTTAAGGATGGCACAGTGCAGAGTGCAGAATTGGGTCACTGTGACCTAGGACTTGACCTTTGACCTTTGACCTTTACTCTTGCAAAAGGTTGTCCTGGCATATTTATTTTTATACTTTTTCACCTCGAGTAACCATAGTAGGTGTACAAGGACATCTTGAAATAATGGAGTGCAAGTAGTATGTATTTTCAGAATGTCAGTGTATAACGTACCTGGTGGTTTTAATTATGCTAATCAGTGTATATCGTACCTGGCGGTTTTGATTCTGTCCATCAGTGTATAACGTACCTGGTGGTTTTGATTCTGCCCATCAGTGTGTAACGTACCTGGTGGTTTTAATTCTGCTCATCAGTGTCGAAAGTATCTGATGGTTTAGTTCTGCCCATCAGTGTAAAACGTACCTGG
>NW_018475203.1:0-960 GCF_002113885.1 Mizuhopecten yessoensis | reverse complement strand
TTAAATTTGGAGAGTTCTCTGTTGCTTCCTTAAGGTAGGGGAGGATTATTCTCCCAGCAGTCCAGTACTCTGTTTAAAACAATAGCATTTGTTACCTGTTATCCTGATAAGGACATGACCTCGTCCGTCAAGTGATGAATATGACGCCATATCGGATTGCTCCTGTGACGTAATATTATTGATTCTTTGTGTTTGAAATCAGCCATACCCTAGAGGGTGAGGGAGAAACCATACCATAGTGGCGATAGAGAAATCTGGTAAAACGTGAGACAGTTCAGTAAAACACCAACACTTTTTCCTACATTCGAACTAGAGAGTGCTTAAAGACATACATGTATGTTGGAGTTTAAAATGGTCCGTACCATATCGATTGATGTTCCGAAATGTGACATGGTTTCGATGCGAGACGAAACGTCATTTTTTTGAGACTTTGGTCAGGGTGAGAATATCTACCGCAAAAACGCAGTTGGCATCAGAAATCGCCTCACAAAAATAAACATTACAAACAAACCTACTTGGAACATTAGTCTCATAAAACCTGAAAATATTATTTTCAAATAAGCTCTTGATCAACTACTTAGTAATTGGTGCATTCACAAAGTCATAATCGATTTTTACCAAATTATCGTGTAAAAAAGGTGAAACAAACCAAGCCAATCATTATATAGGTTTATGATTTAGGGAAGTTCTACCCTCGAATGAAGAAGTAGGGTTCATAACCTCGTTTTTGACCTGTAATCTATATGCTTGGGAAGTATCTCTCTATCATCCAAACCTTACTACGATAAATTTCATCAGTTATGAAGAATTCAATGTTGTTACATATATAAGTAAATATCAAAACGACTAGAATCCGGTTAATGCGAAACACATACCAATCACAATACACATGACTCACTTCAAGATACTTGCGATTTTTATGAGTGGATACCGGACAAATCTATTGTAAAAAAGAGATAG
>NW_018475202.1:0-960 GCF_002113885.1 Mizuhopecten yessoensis | reverse complement strand
GTGTACTCCTGCTAGCACTTAAAATCTTAGGAATGCCAATAACGAAAACGAAACCATACTAGTCTGGAGAAAAACCCTTCATGAAAAATGTGAGATTTCAGTCATTTTCTTCCATATTTACAAATGTTTTATTTTAGACAAAATTGGTCTGTTACTGATTTACGTTTATATCGGAAGTATACATGGCCTCCTTATTTACCACATGACCACCAATTTACGTGACTTTAGTTCCGGAAACTTGTATCTTAGAAACCACGTATTCATACATGTGTTCTTATCTATCAATGTGTACGTAAATTGATTGTTGTACGATCCTGTTCACGGTTGGTTTAAACCTCTTTTCATTTTCTATTTTCTGTTTCTATTTTTATATGGATTTCATTAGTATCGCAGTACGTTTTGTATTTCTTATTTTGTATTGATTCTTTTCCATTATGCACTCTTAAAATTTGGAGGGAGAGGTGATGGGGTTGCTGTAAAGGGTAAACATGTAGGGATCAGGTACAGTGTCTCAAGCGGCAATACAGAATATTCAGTTACTGAAACACGAAAAAATAGAAATAAAAGTATATATTCATTATTTATTTATTTATTTTTGTTATAAATAAACAAATAAGTGTTAATTATGAAACATGAAATCGTACATAATTCTTCTATGTAATAAACATGTATAAAACGTGTCGGTTGCATGTCTGAATTACTGACGAATCATGAAATAATAGTAACTAAACAGCTTACTCTAAATCTCTGTATACATAGTTATTGATATGTTCAAGATATCAATATCATGGCTATTGACTTCCTATACAGTATATAATTGTATATATTTGCAATCAAATTAAAATCTTCTCAAACTGTGAAATATGTTTGGTTACCCACTAGTGGGTAACACAATGCACGTGATATCATTGATCAATCGCCAAGTAACAATATTTTGCGACGTCAAAGTAGCGTTGAAGT
>NW_018475201.1:0-960 GCF_002113885.1 Mizuhopecten yessoensis | reverse complement strand
ACGTTGCCGTTACTTTAAAATAGAACAGGGCATATACTGTCAAAAAAATATTATTATAAATGGTCCTTTCTGAACAGACAATTATCACTTTTGCTTTTGCTTTGTGCTTATACAGGAGATGTACTATCAGGCATACAACAGGGCCCTTGCTGACCTGTCAATATTCTAGTTTCAAAGTACCATGGTCCTTGTTATATGAAATCATCCACTGTTGATGATATGTCTGCTCATGTCTCTGTATATTTTGTCTTCAAACGAGAGACTGTTGTGTATACGATCAATAAGTCGGTTTTGAACGTAGCTGGAAATTCCTCGTCATACTCGTTACGGAGGGCTATAAACGTACACTGGGGATTCCACTTGCAAGTTGTGGAAATTTTCAATGTGGGTTAATGACCATACTGTAAGGTTAATTGATACTAATCAAGGCTTCTTTGATTTCCCTGAATATATAATGGGTCTATATGGATCGTCAGTAGTTTTATTTAGGGAATATTTTAAATATTACAATTTGGTAAGATTAGACTGCAATCGTGGTATATCATAACTACTATTATTGTGACTGAATTCTAGATAGGAAAACTGATTATATCATTTAATACTACTAAGACCTATAGGTGTGCCTCTATAATGAATAATGCGGAAAGTCCAATCAGGAAATACCGTCCGTTATTCAACAAATAATACATGCAACTAGGGATGACGACAGAGCTGTAAAGGGAACTAGCTTCTTGGTGTGATGTATATCTAGCCATGGCGAGTATCCATCACGTCTACCAGCTCCCTTCACAGAAGGCAAATGAGGTATGTCATATTGTTAGGCATTGTGAGGTTATCATAATGACAAATCCCTTACCATAAAAAGCAAATGCTTGTCCCATATATTTTATATGCATTTGTCATCTTGTGTGGAGTTGTCGTTTTGTATGGAGTTGTCAATGTGTATGTATATATCGTTTT
>NW_018475200.1:0-960 GCF_002113885.1 Mizuhopecten yessoensis | reverse complement strand
CGTGCGACAACCTCCTCTACAATAATGGTCGCCACAGTCCGCGCCATGTTAGGCATGGCAAAGCTTTCTGTCAATTTTGTGTAGTAATCGCTGACTACGAGGATATAGCGATTGCCAGAGTCTGTTTCAGGTGGTACTCCAAGTATATCAGTCGCAATTCTTTCCATTGGTGCTCCCGAGTGGACAATTCCCATTGGCGCTCGCTTGGTTTTTGAGGGCCCTTTTCGCTTTGTGCATAGCTCACACCCTGCAACGTAACTTCTGGTGTCAGCCTGTAAGCCTGGCCAATAATACCGTTGCCTAATTTTCGCTAGGGTTTTCCGCAGACCGAGGTGTCCAGCGGTCTTGGAGTCATGACACTGTTGCAAGACTCGTCTCCGCTCTGTTCTCGGCACGATACCTTGTAACCAGGTCTTCTTTGTTGACATGTCCTCCCACCGTCGACAAAGTAACCCGTCCTCCACAGCAAGCCTATCCCATTGTGACCAATGCGACTTGATCGTCCAGCTGCCACCTCTGATTTGTTTGTGCGATGGTCGACTCCGTTCCTGCAGCCATTTCTTCACTGTTTGGTGATCGCTATCCGCATCCTGACAATTTCGCAAAGACAATGTACTGTCCTTATTGTCCATTACCCCTGCAAACTGTGTACATTCTTCACCTTTTCCAGCTACATAGTGGACTGAGTTCTTTGCGTTATCCCAGTCGGGATCGAACCCACATTGCTTGCATGGAACTCTACTCAAAGCGTCTGCGTTCTAGTGCTTAGCGCCTGGCCTGTGCTCAATATCCATATCATATGTTCCGAGGATCTCCAACCATCTGGCTAACTGGCCTTCTGGGTTTTTGAAATTGAGAAGCCAGCGCAGTGATCCGTGGTCAGTTCTTACCCGAAACCTTCTTCCGTAAAGGTACTGCCGGAAGAGTTTCACAAACGCCACGATCGCCAGCAGTTCCTTC
>NW_018475199.1:0-960 GCF_002113885.1 Mizuhopecten yessoensis | reverse complement strand
GTCAACACAGAAATAAAAGTTTAGGGATCTCCAAGGACAAGGGACAGAATCGCCTATCTGTTAACACAGTAATAAAAGTTTAGGGATCTCCAGAGAAAAGGGATGGAAATGTGTACCTGCCAACACAGAAATAAAGGTTTAGGGATCTCCAAAGACAAGGGACGGAATTGTGTACCTGTCAACACAGAAATAAAGGTTTAGGGATCTCCAAAGACAAGGAACGGAAATTTGTACCTGCCAACACAGAAATAAAGGTTTAGGGATCTCCAAAGACAAGGGACAGAATTGTGTACCTGTCAACACAGAAATAAAGGTTTAGGGACCTCCAAAGACAAGGGACAGAATTGTGTACCTTTCAACACAGAAATAAAGGTTTAGGGATCTCCAGGGACAAGGGACGGAAACNAGAAATAAAGGTTTAGGGATCTCCAAAGACAAGGGACAGAATTGTGTACCTGTCAACACAGAAATAAAAGTTTAGGGACCTCCAGGGACAAGGGACGGAATCGTGTACCTGTCAACACAGAAATAAAAGTTTAGGGATCTCCAAGGACAAGGGACGGAATCGCGTACCTGTTAACACAGTAATAAAAGTTTAGGGATCTCCAGAGAAAAGGGACGGAAATGTGTACCTGCCAACACAGAAATAAAGGTTTAGGGATCTCCAAAGACAAGGGAAGGAATTGTGTACCTGTCAACACAGAAATAAAGGTTTAGGGATCTCCAAAGACAAGGGACAGATTCGCGTACCTGTCAACACAGAAATAAAAGTTTAGGGATCTCCAAGGACAAGGGACTGAATCGCGTACCTGTTAACACAGTAATAAAAGTTTAGGGATCTCCAGAGAAAAGGGACGGAAATGTGTACCTGCCAACACAGAAATAAAGGTTTAGGGATCTCCAAAGAGAAGGGATGGAATTGTGTACCTGTCAACACAGAAATAAAGGTTTAGGGATCTC
>NW_018475198.1:0-960 GCF_002113885.1 Mizuhopecten yessoensis | reverse complement strand
ACTATTCCTGCTATGTTGTTATTCTCTCCGACTTAAATTATTCATGCGATGTTGTAATTAANGACTTAAATTATTCATTCGATGTTGTAATTATATCCGACCTAAACTATTCCTGCTATGTTGTTTTTCTCTCCGACCTAAACTATTCCTGCTATGTTGTTATTCTCTCCGACTTAAATTATTCCTGCTATGTTGTAATTATATCCAACCTAAACTATTCCTGCAATGTTGTAATTATATCCGACCTAAACTATTCCTGCTATGTTGTAATTCTCTCCGACGTAAACTATTCCTGCTATGTTGTTATTCTCTCCGACCTTAACTATTCCTGCTGTGTTGTTATTCTCTCCGACCTAAAATATTCCTGCATGTTGTAATTATCTCCAACCTAAACTATTCCTGCTATGTTGTTATTCCCTTTGACCTAACTTTTCCTGCTATGTTGTTATTCTCTCCGACCTTAACTATTCCTGCTGTGTTGTTACTCTCTCCGACCTAAAATATTCCTGTATGTTGTAATTATCTCCAACCTAAACTATTCCTGCTATGTTGTTATTCCCTTTGACCTAACTTTTCCTGCTATGTTGTTATTCTCTCCGACCTAAACTATTCCTGCTATGTTGTTCTTCCCTTTGACCTAACTTTTCATGCTATGTTGTTATTCCCTTTGACCTAACTTTTCATGCTATGTTGTTATTCTCTCTGACCTAAAATATTCCTGCTATGTTGTAGTTATCTCCAACCTAAACTATTCCCGCTATGTTGTAATTATTTCAGACCTAAACGATTCCTGCTCTGTTGTAATTATCTCCATCCTAAACTATTCCTGCTATGTTGTAATTATCTCCGACCTAAACTATCCCTGCTATGTTGTTATTATATCCGACCTAAACTATTCCTCCTATGTTTTAATTATTTCCGACCTAAACTATTCCTGCTATGTTGTTATTCTCTCCGACC
>NW_018475197.1:0-960 GCF_002113885.1 Mizuhopecten yessoensis | reverse complement strand
GTCGAAATTTAGATGTTATCTGATTCTACCAAGAATATGTGCATATGGGTTTTGAGGGATGCCAATCACAATGGTCACAATTTCGAAATGCTCAGTTGCCCTGGAAACGAAATAGAGACTTCTGATTGGTCGAAATTTAGATGTTGTCTGATTCTACCAAGAATAGGTACATAGCGATTTTGAGGGATGCCGATCATAATGGTCACAATTTCGAAAATCTCAGTTGCCCTAGAAACAAAATAGAGGCCTCTGATTGGTCGAAATTTAGATGTTGTCTGATTCTACCCAGATTTGGTACATAGGGGTTTTGAGGGATGCCNCAATTTCGAAAAGCTCAGTTGCCCTGGAAACGAAATAGAGGCTTCTGATTGGTCGAAATCTAGATGGTGTCTGATTCTACCAAGAATAGGTGCATAGCGGTTTTTGAGGGATGCCGATCATAATGGTCACAATTTCGAAAATCTCAGTTGCCCTGGAAACGAAATAGAGGCTTTTGATTGGTCGAAATCTAGATGTTGTCTGATTCTACCCAGATTTGGTACATAGGGGTTTTGAGGGATGCCGAATACAATGGTTACAATTTCGAAAAGCTCAGTTTCCCTGGAAACGAAATAGAGGCTTCTGATTGGTCAAAATCTAGATGGTGTCTGATTCTACCAAGAATATGTGCACAGGGGTTTAGAGGGATGCCGATCACAATGGTCACAATTTCGAAAAGCTCAGTAGCCCTAGAAACGAAATAGATGCCTCTAATTGGTCGAAATTTAGATGTTGTCTGATTCTACCAAGAATAGGTGCATAGCGGTTTTGAGGGATGCAGATCATAACGGTCACAATTTCGAAAATTTCAGTTGCCATGGTAACGAAATAGACGCCTCTGATTGGTCGAAATTTAGATGTTGTCTGATTCTATCTTGATTCGGTACATAGGGGTTTTGAGGGATGCCGAATACAATGGTC
>NW_018475196.1:0-960 GCF_002113885.1 Mizuhopecten yessoensis | reverse complement strand
GATAGTCTATCATAAGGAGGTATAGTGATAGTCTATCATAAGGAGTATAGGGATAGTCTATTACAAGGAGGTATAGGGATAGTCAAACATAAGGAGGTATAGGGATAGTCTAGCATAAGCAGAAATAGGGATATAATCTATCATAAGGAGGCATAGGGATAATCTAGCATAAGCAGGTATAGGAATAGATTATCATAAGGAGATATAGAAATAGTCTAGCATAAGAAGGTATAGGGATAGTCTAGCATAAACAGATATAGGTATAGTCTATCACATAGAGGTATAGTGATAGTCAAACATAAGCAGGTATAGAGATAAACTATTATAGGGAGGTATAGGGACAGTTTATCATATGCAGGAATAGGGATAGTCTACCATAAGCAGGTATAACTATAGTCTATTATAGGGAGGTATAGGGATAGTCTATCATAAGGAGGGACAGGGATAGTCTATCATAAGGAGGTATTGGGATAGTCTAGCATAGGCAGATATAGGGATAGTTTATCATAAGCAGGTATAGAGATTAACTATTATAGGGAGNATAGGTAAAGTCTAGCATAAGCAGGTATAGGGATAGTCTATCATAAGCAGGCATAGGGATAGTCTATCATAAGTAGGTTTATGGATAGTCTTTCATAAGCATGTATAGGGATAGTC
The DNA here is from genome assembly GCF_002113885.1 of Mizuhopecten yessoensis. Taxonomy (NCBI): domain Eukaryota; kingdom Metazoa; phylum Mollusca; class Bivalvia; order Pectinida; family Pectinidae; genus Mizuhopecten; species Mizuhopecten yessoensis. The sequence goes on along the minus strand of NW_018475196.1, from coordinate 303 downwards.
TAAAATAAGGAGGTATAGGGATAGTCTATCATAAGCAGGTATAGGGATAGTCAATCATAAGAAGATATAGGGAGAGTCTATCATAAAAAGGTATAGGGATAGTCAAGCATAAGCAGGTATAGGAATAGTCTATCATAAGAAGGCATAGGGACAGTCTATCAGTAGTAGGTATGGGGAAAGGATAGTCTATCATAAACAGGTATAGGGATAGTCTTTCATAAGCAGGTATAGGGATAGTCTATCATAAGCATGTGTTGGGATAGTCTATCATAAACAGGTATAGGGATAGTCTTTCATCAGCAG
>NW_018475195.1:0-959 GCF_002113885.1 Mizuhopecten yessoensis | reverse complement strand
TATGCTACGTTACACATTATACCTGTGATTTGTGTTTGAGTTAAGTATATATGCTACGTTACACATTATACCTGTGATTTATGTTAGAGTTAAGGCTATATACTACCTTACACATCATACCTGTGATTTATGTTAGAGTTAAGGCTATATACTTCCTATTCATACTCTATCAATAAGGTGGCCGGCCGGCACAGTTGATGACGCATACACCTTTTACTAAGACAGTGAATGTTCGATTCCCGGTCGGCTGTGAAAAGCTATTCTGTCACCTGCTGGCCTCGTAGAATTTCTCTTGATGCTCCGGTTTCCTCCCATACGAAGACTCCTTGTGCGGTACCATCCAAGCTAATATGAGCCCTTTATGTTAGTGAAAAAACCCTTGTTTTATAATTATCAAACATCAACACTTTGTATGACATGGTATTATAAAATATGCTACTCATCATTTCATGGTATTATCAATATATGAGTTCTCGTCTTTACATGGTGTTATCAATATTTGAGTTCTAGTCATTACATGGTATTATTATTGATCGGTAATCGATAAAAGAAGACCTTTGTGAATACGGAATGGTGCTACTGCTGGTTAAACAATATGGACAACAAGAATGTTTATCTAAAACAGCAGAATTTCAATTCAAGAGTTTGACAAAGAATATAATATTTAAACTCCTATAGATTTGAGAAATAAAGTTCAATAGTGACGATGAATATCTTCTTTGACTGTACATAAGCAAGAGGCGATGACATCCATATACTATTTGAATCCTAATTGTTCCGAAGGAAAGTATTTCATTTGATTACTGCACTCCTGGTAAGATAGAGGCTGGCGGAGAGATTAGCCTATCAACTCCATCCTTGGTCAGATAGGAGCTATTGTATATATACTCTTATCAACTCAACCCTTGCTCAGATTGCCCTGCAGGTAGGGCGTAAGAATTGTACCTGCTGCCCCCATT
>NW_018475194.1:0-959 GCF_002113885.1 Mizuhopecten yessoensis | reverse complement strand
TCATTAAGTAGCAGAAATTATATGACATCCGATATATTTTGGATGATTCGACTACTATTTTTTAGGATATTTTGGATGTGGTTATATGTTATCAAACATGCTGTACTAGACTGCTTGTAAAAACCAAAGATGGAAAGTAGGTCATTAGGTAGCAGAAATTATATGACATCCGATATATTTTGGAGGATTCGACTCCTGTTTTTAGGATACTTTGGATGTGGCTATATTTTGGATTTATTTGGCGCTTTGGAGAAAATCAGCCAGAGTTAATCACACCAAAATTTCACGATTCCAAGGTAAATCGTCGTAAGATCCTGATATCAGCAGACCATCTTCTAGTTCATTTATTTTGCATCAAGGACTAATTTTTGTTGGCTAAATCTTTTTCATGTATGAAAAACTTGGTATTGCCTAGTTTTGGGCAGGAATTTAACACATCCATAAAGTAATGTTTTTATCTAAGGGTGTCATAACTTTTCAGCATTTTCATATTTGTTGTTATATAATAGTTGTGTTCAAGTATATATGGGTAAGTCACATGAGCTCTCCTGCTGAGCTAGTTGAGACGTAATACAATAGGTTGTTTTAAAAACTTACACAAACCAGAATCAGTGGCGACATGGCTAATACTGTAGATGTTACTCACCTGTCACACGATCCTCCGATCATTAAACAGTCAACGAAATAAATAATAAACGTAAACATCACAGCACAAATTGTTCCTCGCAGGATCGACCGACCAGGCTTTTTCAGTTCACCTGTAAAACAAGTTCTAGATTTAAAAAGGTTTTTCTTCTTGACCTTTTCTCTTCTCATAGCTGTCCAGGAAATATAGAAATGGGGAGAAAACGTGATCAGTCCTCAAAAACTATGTAGACTGGTTATCTGGTGAATACAATTTTTTAATAAAGCCTAGTCGAATCTGCTCAAGCGACCATCTGTATTAAATGACCATCTGT
>NW_018475193.1:0-959 GCF_002113885.1 Mizuhopecten yessoensis | reverse complement strand
TCAATAGATATCCTAACCCGACAATGTCAATGATGACTGAAGCTTGTCTTAGAAATGATGTGTTATATTGGTAGTCTTTCCAAATATCCCAATAGATTGTCTATGAATGAATGGATAGTTCATATAAAAGATGGTCTTTATTTATGTGGCCATTGATGGTTATGATAAGCCTAGATGATGTTAATGTCCATACCGTAATAAATTGAGACGTGTTTCGAATACAGAAATCGCCATCGTTTGCCGGGCAGTATTACCACCTAAATAGTATATTCATAGAAAGCCGGTATCTTGAAAGGACACACGCGTTGCATGGCATCTGGTAGCCGGATAAAACATGCTTTTTTGGTTTCATACATTGATAGTTTGGCGTGTTAAGAAGGTATTGAGTACGGCGAGCATGATTATATTTACAGTTGGATAATGTGGTAATAGAATTGAGTTGTTTTAGTTGAATAACGCATTCAGTAGTTTTTTTTAATATATGCATGGGTCTAACGTCATCCCTACAGCCATTTTTGGGTGTTCTGTGTGTGATTACATTGGATTATGATTTATGCTTCAATGAGTGTCATCCTAGTTGTGCGTTATGGAGGCTTTGAGCAAAACTACAAGGTATGGCGTGATTGTGATATTCATATTCAATATTTACACAGAGATTAGCAACGGCTGAGATAATAATCGAGTTATCGTGAACACCCTCCAATAATCACTACATTTTGAATTATCTCTAATACAATTAGAAACCGTGTTTTACCATTTTGAGCTGGTACCGACCGCTTGACATATTTTATAATGCCATACTAACTAATATACAACTATTAAAAGTTTGTTTGATACAGTTTTATGGGTAATTAACATTTGATTGTTTAAATCCGTATGAACGTGCTATTTATAATACTTTGCATCAATCTTTTTAACCTTTTCACCTTTTAGTTATAGTTTGATGTATTACTCTTGGT
>NW_018475192.1:0-959 GCF_002113885.1 Mizuhopecten yessoensis | reverse complement strand
ACATACATATACATACTATTGACACGGACCTAACGTCAGTGACCTAATCCGCAATGTTTGTGTTCCCGGAGAGAAAAAAATGCATAGATATATTGGGTTGCTGAAGCTATGTTGTATTAAGAAATAGCTTCTTTACGATTAATTTGATACTAATCATTTTAATTTTTTATTGGCGATAGTCTCTGTCAGCATACATCCCCTTATGCTCACATTTGTGTATAGAACGTCAAAATAAAAGACGTGAATGTTACATCGATAGGCCTTGCCCTATCGCCTTGTTTCCTCTTAGATAGTTTGTTAGGCGTGGACGAACCGCCGTAGTGCCTTGTCTCAGTTTGGGAAGTGTCTTTAACGTGAATGAACCTTGTCTGTGGCTTGTGTCCGCTTACCGATTGAGGCTGTACATGTGATGAGCCTTCAGTGTCCCCCGGTAGCTAACGTATTGTCATTGGAATCTTTATGCATGAACGCGCCTAATTGTATTGGTATTGTGTTTAAACTAAATGTTTGTTGAGATTTTAAGACGTCATTATATATAAAAATGATTATCTTAAAATTATGTTTAAACTGGGTTTTTTTCTGTTCCAAAATAAGCCGCCCTGAGAAAGCAACTTAAACTGAGTCACCCAGAGAGTGATGACCTCGCCTTTCTGTACGGGACGATCGTTACGGACGGACAAGACGGACAAGACGGATGCAGTGATACACCGTCGTCTAATGTGTGTGTTATCGCGGAAAGACAGGTACGTCGACTCAATATGATGTTAACCAAGAATGAAGGATAGATTGAACTAATGGGTCAAACCTAGTATTTTTGAAATCTTCGATAAAAGATGTCGACAAGCTATACTAGTTTACCTTCTTTTCAGGATTGTGCTGATTCCGAAACGAGAGTAAAGGATGTTTTATTTACTGTTATTTTATTTATATTTACATAATATGTTTATGCATGTTAAAAC
>NW_018475191.1:0-959 GCF_002113885.1 Mizuhopecten yessoensis | reverse complement strand
TGTGAAATGAGGACCTCTCACACACACTGTGAAATGGGGACCTCTCACACACACTGTGAAAAGAGGACCTTTCTCACACACACTGTGAAAAGAGGACCTCTCACACACACTGTGAAAAGAGGACCTATCTCACACACACTATGAAATGAGGACCTCTCACACACACTGTGAAATGAGGACCTCTTACACACACTGTGAAATGAGGACCTATCCCAGGATGGGTGATGATGGATTCAACTGTTAAGAATTCAGTTGACGAGACCAACAGGCTTACTTGACGTTTGCTAGAACCGACAAGATGGCTATTCCTGTTATTTTAAAGAAAAAAATGTTAATTTAATTTTTAGTAAACCAGGATAAAATCAAAATGTTTTAGAAAATGTTGTTATGGTCCTATATTTCATTTCTATTGGTGACGAACTTAATAAAGCCCGGTAAGGCTTTATGTACAATACATTTTTGAAGATGATAGTGTTTATATTGTATATATTGACAACTTCACACATGTGTGTATTAATACGCCAGGACCAAATGCCTTTTAATGGGAGAGTGCAGAGCAAATGTTAAGCCAACACATATGACATATACGTCCTGTATAAAGATCNATGACATATACGTCATTCATAAAGCCAACACATGACATATACGTCATGTATAAAGCCAACACATGACATATACGTCCTGTATAAAGCCAATACATGACATATACGTCCTGTATAAAGCCAACACATGACATATACATCATGTACATGTATAAAGCCAACACATGACATATACGTCATGTATAAAGCCATCACATGACATAAACATCCTGTATAAAGCCTTCACATGACATATATATCACGTATAAAGCTAACACAGGCCATATACATCATGTATAACGCCATCACATGACATATACGTCATGTATAGAACCAACATATGACACATACGTTCTGTATAAAGCCAACAACTCACAT
>NW_018475190.1:0-959 GCF_002113885.1 Mizuhopecten yessoensis | reverse complement strand
GGTATAGCTATAAACATAACATTGGTACAGGTATAAACATAGCCTCGGTACAGCTGTTAACATAGCCTTGGTCAGCTATAACCATAGCCTTAGTACAGGTATGAACATAGCCTTGGTACAGGTATAAGCATAGCCTTGGTACAGCTGTTAACATATCCTTGGTACAGCTATCAACATAGCCTTGGTACAGCTATAAATATAGCCTTGGTACAGCTATCAACATAGCCTTTGAACACATATCAACATAGCATTGGTACAGCTATAAACATAGCCTTGGTACAGGTATAAACATATACTTGGTACAGCTATGTACATAGCCTTGGTACTGCTGTAAACATAGCCTTGGTACAGCTATCAACAAAGCCTTGTTACAATTATAAACATAGCTTTGGTACAGGTATAAACATAGTCTTGGTACAGCGATAAACATAGCCTTGGTACAGCTATCAACAAAGCCTTGGTACAACTATAAACATAGCTTTGGTACAGGTATAAACATAGTCTTGGTACAGCTATAAACATAGCCTTGGTACAGCTATCAACATAGCCTTGGTACATCTATAAATATAGCCTTGGTACAGCTATCAACATAGCCTTGGTCAGCTATATTCATAGCCTTGGTACAGCTATCAACATAGCCTTGGTACAGCTATAAACATAGCCTTGGTACAGCTATCAACATAGCCTTGGTCAGCTATAATCAAAGCCTTGGTACAGCTATCAACATAGCCTTGGTACAGCTGTAAACACAGCCTTGGTACACNAGGTATAAACATAGCCTTGGTACAGCTATAAACATAGTTTTGGTACAGCTATGTACATAGCCTTGGTACAGGTATAAACATAGCCTTGGACAGCTATAATCATAGCCTTGGTACATCTATAAACATAACCTTGGTACAGCTATCAACATGGCCTTGGTACAGCTGTAAACATAGCCTTGGTACAGGTATAAACAT
>NW_018475189.1:0-959 GCF_002113885.1 Mizuhopecten yessoensis | reverse complement strand
AACAAATACATCCGGGATCCGTATGAAGGTTGTACAGGTAAGCATTATAAACAGGTACATAAAACACATGAATCCGGGATCCTTATGAAGGTTGTTCAGGTAAGCATAATAAACAGGTACATAAAACACATACATCGGGGATCCGTATGAAGGTTGTACAGGTAAGCATTATAGACAGGTACATAAAACACATGAATCCGGGATCATTATGAAGGTTGTTCAGGTAAGCATAATAAACAGGTACATAAAATACATACATCGGGGATCCGTATTTAGGTTGTACAGGGAAGCATAATAAGCAGGTACATAAAACACATGCATCCGGGATCCGTATGAAGGTGGTACAGGTAGGCATAATAAGCAGGTTAATAAAACACATACATCGGGTATCCATATGAAGGTTGTACAGGTAAGCATTATAAGCAGGTACATAAAACACATACACCCTGGATCCGTATGAAGGTTGTACAGGTAAGCATAATAAACAGGTACATAAAACACATACATCGGGGATCCGTATTTAGGTTGTACAGGTAAGCATAATAAGCAGGTACATAAAACAGATACATCCGGGATTCGTATGAAGGTTGTACAGGTAAGCATTATAAGCAGATACATAAAACACATACACCCTGGATCCGTATGAAGGATGTACAGGTAAGCATAATAAACAGGTACATAAAACACATACATCCGGGATTCGTATAATAGTTGTAAAGGTAAGCATACTAAGCAGGTACATAAAACAGATACATCCGGGATCCGTATGAAGGTGGTACAGGTAGGCATAATAAGCAGGTACATAAAACAGATACATCCGGGATTCGTATGAAAGTTGTACAGGTAAGCATAATAAACAGGTACATAAAACACATACATCTGGGATCCGTAAAAAGGTTGTAATGGTAAGCATAATAAGCAGGTACATAAAATACATACATCCGGGATCCGTATGAAGG
>NW_018475188.1:0-959 GCF_002113885.1 Mizuhopecten yessoensis | reverse complement strand
AATGCTAGAAATTCCTGAGGAAAAGAAACGTGAGACATCTTGGAAAGTATGCAAATATCATCAGAATAAGGCGTATTTTAATGTTTCACAACACATTTAAAGTCTATAGACTCCGCGAATTATTTTATTACCGTGTATTAAAATTAATTTCATTAAAATTTCATTGTCTTTTTTTCTCGTTTTCTGCAGAATTCCTTTATACTTTTCTATCGAATTATCACCAAACCCCTTAAGAATGCCAAAATTCCTCCGGACAGATGATGGCATTGCAGCGATATATTACTGAATATACATGTTCGTGTAGGCTTGTCTCTGTTTATGAAGTCAAATTTAGATACCCCGAAAAATATTCTAAATATGTCCAATTTTATATGCAGTTTACTTACAGTGGCTGATTAATTAGGCCAGGCAAAAAATATTTTGTGTAACCCTTATTTTAGTAATTTTTCTAAGAATCGCTGATAACGCTAAGATCACTCCCTTTTATAAACCACATACTTTACACAAAAAAAAATCCGTTACATACCTACCCTAAAATTTGAACACATGCTACAGAAAACACAGTTATTTTATTAACTTGGCCTCATTAAATACCTGCTACATGTACGAAATGTATGAAAATTGAACGTAACATCACAAATCTGTATTAATCTAAAACTAAAATTAAAAACAACTGATCTTAAAGCTTTCCCCGATCCTACATTATACCAACCGCTAGATATCCCTTGGTAACGAGCGAGGGCAATTCGGATAGAACTGCTAACTTCCCGATTTTCACATTACGTGAAGGACAGAGAATGGAACAATGATATAAATACATACATTAGGTCACGCGTTGGCGATTACATGCTGTATTTTTGGCACCTGTTAGTTGTCCTTAAAAAGTCAAATCGTGGCCGACAAAAAGTGACCTAGTTTTAAAAGTGCTTAAAAAGGTGCGCGACCGTATGTGTCAATAC
>NW_018475187.1:0-959 GCF_002113885.1 Mizuhopecten yessoensis | reverse complement strand
CACATTCTGATGTGACTTTTATATATGGCGTAGTGTTCAGACTTTAATATGACGGTTAAATATGGTGTAGTGGTCACACTTTCTGATATAACGGTTATATATGGTGTAGTAGTGCTCATNAGAGAACAACTAAACGATTTTTGAAAATTAAACGAAAAAATGAAAAAAATACACGGTAAGGGTCCATCAGTGGTAGTGGTCACACTTTCTGATGTAACGGTTATATATGGTGTGGTGGTCACACTTTCTGATGTGATGGTTATATATGGTGTAGTGGTCACACTTTCTGATATAACGGTTATATATGGTGTAGTAGTGCTCATACTTTCTGATGTGAAGTTTATACATGGTGTAGGGGTCGCACTTTCTGATATAACGGTTATATATTGTGTAGTAGTGCTCACACTTGCTGATGTGATGGTTATATATGGCGTAGTGGTCACACTTTCTGATGTAACGGTTATATATGGTGTGATGGTCACACTTTCTGATGTGATGGTTATATATGGAGGAGTGGTCACACTTTCTGATGTAACGGTTATATATGGTGTGGTGGTCACACTTTCTGATGTAACGGTTATATATGGTGCAGTAGTGCTCACACATTCTGATGTGATGGTTATATAGGGCGTAGTGGTCACACCTTCTGATGTGACAGTTATATAGGGCGTAGTGGTCACACCTTCTGATGTGACAGTTATATAGGGCGTAGTGGTCACACCTTCTGATGTGACAGTTATATAGGGCGTAGTGGTCACACCTTCTGATGTAACGGTTATATATGGTGTAGGGGTCACAATTTCTGATGTAACGGTTATATATGGTGTGGTGGTCACACTTTCTGATGTAACGGCTATATATGGTGTAGTGGTCACACATTTTGATGTAACGGTTATATATGGTTTAGTGGTCAAACTTTCTGATGTAACTGTTATATATGGTGTAGTAGTGCTCACACA
>NW_018475186.1:0-959 GCF_002113885.1 Mizuhopecten yessoensis | reverse complement strand
GATACCAGGTATACACATTACATATCAGACTATCTCACTCAGGTAAAGCGATACGAGTTATACACATAACGTATCAGACTATCACACCCAGGTATAGCGATACCAGGTATACACATTATATATCATAGTATCTCACTCAGGTATAGCAATACGAGGTATACACATAACATATACATATCAGACTATCTCACCCAGGTATAGCGATACAAGGTATACACGTTACATATCAGACTATCTCCCTCAGGTATAGCGATGCCAGGTACACACATTACATATCAGACTATATCACTCAGGTATAGCGATACCAGGTATACACATTACTTATCAGACTTTCACATCCAGGTATAGCGATAACAGGTATACACATAACATATCAGACTTTCACACCCAGGTATAGCGATACCAGGTATATACATTACATATCAGGCGATCACACTCAGGTATAGCGATACCAGGTATGGACATTACATATCAGGCTATCACACTCAGGTATAGCGATACCAGGTATGGTATAGCGATACCAGGTATACACATTACATATTCGACAATCACACCCAGGTATAGCAATACCAGGGATACACATTACATATCAGACTATATCACTCAGGTATAGCGATACCAGGTATATACATTACATATCAGGCTATCACACTCAGGCATAGCGATACCAGGTATGCACATTACATATCAGGCTATCACACTCAGGTATTGCGATACCAGGTATACACGTTACATATCAGATTATCTCACTCAGGTATAGCGATACCAGGTATACATATTACAAATTAGACTATCACACTCAGGTATAGCAATACCAGGTATACACATTACATATCAGACTTTCACACCCAGGTATAGCGATACCAGGTATACACATTCCATATCAGACTATCTCACTCAGGTATAGCAATACTAAGTATACACATTACATATCCGACTATCATACCAAGGTATAGCGA
>NW_018475185.1:0-959 GCF_002113885.1 Mizuhopecten yessoensis | reverse complement strand
GGGTCTATACCTGGTAAACCCTGAGAGTCAGTCATTAGGGATGGGGCTATACCTGGTAGACTATGTGAGTCAGTCATTAGGGATGGGCCTATAACTGGTAGACTATGTGAGTCAGTCATTAGGGGTGGGTCTATACCTGGTAGACTCTGTGAGTCAGTCATTAGGTATGGATCTATACCTTGTAAACCCTATGAGACTGTCCTTAATGATAGGTCTATACCTGNGACTCTGGGAGTCAGTCATTAGGGATGGGTCTAAACCTGATAGACTCTGTGAGTCAGTCATAAGGGATGGGTCTATACCTGGTAAACCCTAATAGTCAGTCATTAGGGATGGGTCTATACCTGGTAAACCCTGAGAGTCAGTCATTACGGATGGGTCTATACCTGGTAGACTCTGTGAGTCAGTCATTAGGGATGGGTCTATACCTGGAAGTTCCTGTGAGTCAGTCATTCGGGATGGGTCTATACCTGGTAGACTCTGTGAGTCCATCATTAGAGATGGATCTATACCTGGTAAACCCTGTGAGTCAGTCGTCAGGAGCGGGTCTATATCTGGTAAACCCTGAGAGTCAGTCGTCAGAAATGGGTCTATGCCTGGTAGATCATGAGAGTCAGTCATCAGGAATGGTTCAATACCTGGTAAACCCTGTGAGTCAGTAATTAGGGATGGGCCTAAACCTGGTAGACTCTGAGAGTCAGTCATTAGGGATGGATCTATACCTAGTAGACTCTGTGAGTCAGTCATTAGGGATGCGTCTATACATGGTAGACTCTGTGAGTCAGTCATTAGGGATGGATCTATCCCTGGTAAACCTTGTGAGACTGTCCTTAATGATAGGTCTATACCTGGTATACCCTGAGAGTCAGTCATTAGGTATGGGTCTATACCTGGTAGATCCTGTGAGGCAGTCCGTAGGGATGGGTATATACCTGGTAGACTATGTGAGTCAGTCATTA